>NC_056725.1:1905109989-1905409989 GCF_019279795.1 Protopterus annectens
TGATAAGTAATATTATTGCAGTTTGTGTTTCTACTAAATTTAATGATGGATTCAAAATATATTGAATGCACATGTAAAATACAATAATAATAATAACAACAAAAAGGCAGTGTGTTGATATTGATGCTGAAAATATAATCTGTAAAACAGCTCTAAATGTTGTGAAATATTCTGACTTGCTTTGCTTTTGAAATTTTAGATTACATTCAGATCTGAACACATTCATGTGGGAATGAGGGAGATATGCCAGTTTCACTTCATTTGGGACTATAGCTACACAGGCCAGATATAAGCCCCTAGAGACCAGTCTCATTTGAAACCCAGACCTTGGAAGTGTACCAGAAGTCTCAGTATTCTTTTTTTTCCTTCCTTCCTGCCTTCTGTAGATTGTCTACATTAATAGCTTCATTAATTATTAACCACTGCTCTATCACTAAAGTGGTTCCATAAGTGATTTTGCATTATCTCATCTTTGGCAAACTTCCTTTATCTGCTCCCTGATAAAAATTATGCACTTGTATTTAGCTTAAGATGAACTTAACTACATTTTATCGTATTTTCTGTTAGATTTCTTGTTGCAGTTGTATTTTTATAGAGCTGGATATAATATTTACAACTTTATAGAGCCTCATTTGCCTTTTCTTTATAACACCGTTACTCTTCACAATAATAATAAAAACTTAATAGCTCAGCATGAAGCTCAATGTAATCAGGTTTAAGAGAGATGACTAATCATTTAGATGCACTACTTACATTTAGCCATGACATTTTAATGAATATCTTTAAACTGAATTATGAATATAGCATTCGTATTGATAGCAAGACATACCAAATGTTTTACAGATACTGAAAACATTTAATTTTCCTGTGATTCAGAATTGAACCCTTGGGCTCACATCAAGAACTGTTGCAAAAGTACTTCCAAAAAGGCAGTGCTTTAGTTCCATTGCATCTGCACAGGGGGGACTGTGGCTATTCACAGTGGTCCTAACTATTTTGTAACCTTATTAGGTTTCTTTGTTGATAGTTTTGCAACCACTGCATTTACACACGCGCACACACACACACACACACACACACACACACACACACACACACACACACACACACACAAATGTATAATCTATCTATCTATTATATAAATGTATTTCTGTGAGTCTATGTATTATAATACGCACACACACACACACACACACACACACACACACACACACACACACACACACACACACACACACACACACACACACACACACACACACACACACACACACACACACACACATATATCTATTATCTATGCATATATTATATACAAGTGTATGTGAGGCTGTGTTATATAATACACACACACACACACACACACACACACACACACACACACGTGTGTGTGTGTGTGTGTGTGTGTGTGTGTGTGTGTGTGTGTGTGTGTGGGTGTATCTAAGCTGTTTGGAATGTATAAAATTCATAATTTAGACACTGAGAAGGGCACTATCAGAATGTAGGCAGGTCAGAATATTGGCAGGTCAAAATTTAGACAGTTCGGAATGTAAATAGAAGTATGTGCGTTGTTTTAGGGCTGGAATTCTGCTTGTGTGAGTGTTAGTGGATTAGGGTTAGGGTATGGGTTTGGTAGGAAGTTAGTTTTAGTGTTGTGCATGTTTGCAAGTGTGTGTATCTAAGTGTTAGTGTTGTGCATGTTTGCAGGTGTGTGTATCCAAGTCATCTTGTACAGTAGTAGTGTTATAAGAAGGGTTTTCCTAAGGTAAGGTGCAGGGTTAACGTTAGCATACATTAGTAACCCTGCACATTACCTTGGAAAAATTCTTTCTGCAACACTACTGCTTTTCAGACAAACTATCCCATATGGTATTGGTTTGGTTTAGGGTTCTTTCTTTTCATTTCAATGCCGGCCTGGCTTTGCTATTAGTTTAATGTGGGTTTAAGTGTTATTTGTCTGTATTTTGATGTGTTTACATTATGAACTGATTTTAGGTCCAGGGTTGATTAGTTTCTGCCTCCATTGCTCTGAGCAAGTCGCTTAATCAAGAAGTGCTCTTAGGCTACGTCTAAAAAAAAAGGTTCTTGGAGATCAGTGGTCTACCCCAGTTAACAAATAAAAATAAAATAAAATTGTGGTGCCTGTGTTGTGACTCTCCATTTTCATGTGTCTACATTTTGTTTTTTTTGCGACTTTCTACATTTGATCTGTCTACACTTTTAACTAAACACACACACACACACACACACATACACACACACACACACACACACACACACACACACACACACACACACACACACACACACACACACACACACACACACACACACACACACACACACACACACACACACACACACACACAGGCTGCATTAATATCATTGAGTGAACATAATGTTGATTTCGCTTGTTACCGACATTTTAGATTTACATTTCAGAATTTTGAAAAATGCTAGAAGCTTGTGGGAGGTAGCAGCAAAGCTTTTGTAGTTGTTAGCACAGATTTTCTTGACATAGTGGAATATAATGGGTTGAAAGGTGTAGTGGAATATAATGGGTTGAAAGGTGTACAGTGAGGAACATGTTTTGAATATTTGTGATTTATACTTAGAAAGTAATTGGAGTAACAGATTTTTGCTTAGGTTGCATTTTCTGAGGGATACTAAGTCTGAATAATGCATGTCATTATGTTTTGAGTTGAATTATCAGTGATTTGTAAAAATAGTACCTGTTTTATGAGGAGCAGTTTATAACTGAGGCAAAAAATGCAGATATTCTGCAAGTACAGTGAGGAGTGGGATTTTGTATTTTCCCACTGTAGTGTAATCAAGTTAGGTATGCAAGTAGCAGGGGGTGATGGTACTACAAGAGGCTTACCTTCTGCATAAAAGATGTTTTGCATTTTTTTGTTATTTTTTGATATGTTCAGTTTTTGTCTTGTGGGCTGGACATTTTATCATTTAAACATTTGTGTATTCAATGTTAAGTCTTAGATCTGTGTGTGTGTGTGTGTGTGTGTGTGTGTGTGTGTGTGTGTGTGTGTGTGTGTGTATTATCTATCTATCTATATATATATATATATATATATATATATATATATATATATACAGAGAGAGAGATGATTTCTAGTTTGTTTCCAGTGAAAATAAAATATAATCAATATATATCACAATTATGTGCAGTGCAAGCAAAATCATTTCATATTTATCTAAATGGTTCAGTTTTTGCTAGATTCTTGGAGCTAGAAGTGTCCCTGGTCCAGTTCAATTATCTAGTTGACAAATTATGAGAGAGAGAGAGATAAATAAATAAACAGGGAACCTTGCATAGATATTGAAGATTAGGACAAGATAAACACTTTAGATGGAATATATTTGCTAAGTAAACATGGTTCAGTATTTATGCATTCACCCATTTGATAATGAACTCAGCTTAGTGGGCAGTATTATAGCAATAACCCACACCTGGGTGTGGGTAATGCTGGATTTACCCACGGTTGGCGTCGCCCTCGGGACCAAACAAAGCCAACCGTGGGTAAATCCAGCATTACCCACACCCAGAAGTGGGTTATTATTATAATGACATTATTTAAGAAAAAAAATAATTACTTTTCTTAAATAATGGCATTGTATAATGCCTCCTTGCTGCCCTTCCTCAGCTGTCTGGTATTCCGCGGCAGTTCTGATGTACTGCGCATGCATATGCCTACGCAGTACATCAGAGATGTGGGCAAAAGCAATGGAGAAAGCAAGATCTCCGTTGCTTTTTACTGTTTCGCTATGTTAAATGGGTTTAACATAGCGAGACAGCTTTAAAAAAAGCAACGGAGAATCACCATTGCTTATTTTAAAGCTGTCTCGCTATGTTAAACCCATTTAACATAGTGAGACAGTCTTGAAAAAAGCAACAGAGAAAGCAAGATCTCCGTTGCTTTTTACAAACTGTTTCGCTATGTTAAATGGGTTTAACATAGCGAGACAGCTTTAAAAATAAGCAACAGAGATCTCCATTGCTTATTTTAAAGCTGTTTTGCTATGTTAAACCCATTTAACATAGCGAGACAGGTTTAAAAAAAAAAGCAACGGAGAAAGCAAGATCTCCATTGCTTTTTACACTCTGTGTCACTATGTTAAAGGAGTTTAACATAGCGAGACAGCTTTAAAAAAAGCAACAGAGATCTCCGTTGCTTTTTTTAAACCTGTGTCGCTATGTTAAACTCCTTTAACATAGCGAGACAGTGTTTTAAAAAAAGACTTATACTAATGGAAAAAGTCTGGACGACCAGACCTTTTTCCATTAGTATAAATCGATTTACAATGTGCACACTGGCCATTCAGTGTGCACGTTTTGGAATATTAATGGGGGGGGGGTCATGGTATAATATAAGTTAAGCAATGTAACAGAAACGTCAGTTCACACTGAATGCATCAGTTACACCAGTGATATATTTGTACTGAATCAGCCTTTTTGGTGATATCTTACATTTTTCCTAATTATACAGAACGAGATAATATGAGTAATGCATAGAGTCCAACAAAATTATCTGCATTCTTTTGTTTGTGAACCTCATCTCTATATTCTATAGTTTATACAACAATCTACTCAGTTAACTAATAATGATTCATAAAATTTGCTGCATAAAGCTCAAAAACAATTTCTTATTAAATACATACTGTATTGCTTGTTTTAAAGTAAACAAACTGATTTCACCCTTATTTTACTTTGTTGTTATATAAAATAGTGGAATAAGAAAGAATTATGCATATATAATATCTTGCTTCAGGAAAGACATTTATTCTTCATATGTTGAGGGATATAGTTTCATCACGCAAAGTACATGTGAGCATTTGGGGGTGTTGGTGTGGATTTATTTATGCATTTCTAGCTGTTAAGCAGAAGGTCCAAATATTGACAGTTTTGCATGTGATTAATTTTCAGACAGCTCCAGTTGTCATGGAAATGTCCTCAATAATTAATGATGAAAAGTGAAATACACGCAAATATATAAACTGCATTATTCATTCATCATACTTTCTGAAATGATTCCAGAATCTTCCGAGTATGTGTTTTACATGCCAGACAGCCTGCAGAAAGTAACTGAACATTTGAACTTTCAGCATGCAATACCAATAAGCACAGGTTATGCCATTGTTTCTAGTTATATATATTGATCTCTCCTGTGATTAATAGGTTCCGCTGAATTTGCTGAATGAGTTGTGTATAACAGTAATAAACATGATAGTGACAGTTTTTTTAACTTGTATAGAAAACAGTACTGTTGAACAAATGATAACATAATCATCCCAATGGGTTCATGATGGAAGTATATCTGATAGTCTCACTATACGTTAGTACGGTGCCTTCCAAGTAAACTATATCCATAGCACATATTAAGAAGATTTTTTTCACTTCAAAGAACTATTCAAGAAGTATAAATCACCCAGGTAAGAGAAGAGTATGATTTGGAAAACAAAAAATGATATGACTTGCTGAATATTAACTGCAGAAATAAAATCAGAAAATCAGATGAGGCAGGAAGTAATGTATAACCTTAAGGTAAGTTGTAGGTTAAAGAACAATAAAAATATGTTACTAGTAAGGGACTAAAATAAGTGATTGTCATCTGTTAAGATATGCTAGTGATGATGAATTTATTCCGACAACAGTTGCTTAAAAATATGTTTTATAGCAGGTGTTTCACAAATCCTTTAGTTCAAGCAGAATTCTGGTTTACTTTGTTTCATATGACAGGATATTTCTTTGCCTCAGAGCTCCATTGTCTAGAACTGAACATCAGCCTTCAGTTAGTGTCCCTGCAGAACAATTTTTTTTCTGGAAAATGCATGGCCTTTCACCAGGAACTCCAATCTGGAAAGAGTTTGTGAGCCAGTTCACCATCATGATTAACATATGAATAAGCAAATTAAATGAAAAAAAAAAAAACTGACTTGCTTTGTCCCAGTAATCATGGCCTTTTTCAGGGAAGACCTGAGGTGGTAATCATACTGGCTAGATGTAATTTGGTCAGCACAATGGGACAATTCCCTCTGTTGTTTTATTGAGTACCATCAGATCTCACATATCTGCTATAAGTATCATAACTAAGACAAATGGACCTTGGTTTAAAGTCTCAAGTGAAGCATGGGCCCTCACAAGTGCAACAGTTCCCCACATGTTGTACTGTAGAGCCATTATTGGAACATTAATAGAGACACTTGATGTGGTGATAGAATCCATAACCCTGTGTGTTTTTTTGTGATATATATATATATATATATATATATATATATATATATATAAAAGCAATTCTTCCAAAAACAAACTTAAAGAAAGAAAGAAAAACTTAATATGAAAGCATGTGTTCTGAAAAATGGAGCTTGCATCCTATGAAAGCATATATCTACTGTACATGATGTTTTCAGTAGTCTTTATAGCTTTGCCTTTCTACCAATGTCAGGAGTTCAGCAGGCTGCATGCTTGTCTTTGTTGTCATAATAAGAGGAAGCTGTGGATCCTATCCCACCATGAGGGACCAACTGTGGACTGCTGCACATGGGACACTGGATACCTGAGGTGCCAGCCTACATAGAGGTCACAGAATTTAAATTCTTCCTGTCATGTCCCATTAATAGTTCATGAGGGTACTGAAGATCACATGGAAATTACTGACAAAAATTAAGGTAAAAAAAAATTAAAAACTCTACGGAACAGTCTGACAGGAAAAAGTAACCAGTAAACATAATGTACATCTTGTACCAAATAAGGAAGGAAGTAATTTCAAAGAGACTTTCACACAAAACTAACATCACAGAATACTTTATACTTACTGAAGACATCCAAAAATAATTCAAAATTACTTTCTTCAATGTTCTTTCTGTGATGACTGCATATGGACAGCAAAGTATTAATTTATTTATTATAGTTGAGTTGGGGGTCTTTCAGATTTTGACACAGGCCCTTTGCATATGGGACCAGGAGAGAAAAGCTCCATCAAAAAACAGTAAATAACACTAATAATACCTAGAATAAAAAAAATAGACTGTACAAATGAGCAGTACATGTTAGAGTGCCTGAGTATTTTGCAGTTCTCTTAAATCCAGCCACATGTGCTAAATGCATTTATGTTCACTGTGTTCATATACAGCAATGCTGATATTCATGCAAACAACCAAAATGCATATACCAATGCAGAGGAGTGAGAAGTCAACAGACAAGCAGGTCATAAAATTATCTGCATGATGAATACCACTACACCATCTGAGCTGTACCACTCACGGTGCAGCTTAAGGATTGGTTCAGAAAGAGCACAGTTAATTTCCTAAGGTCAAGTTGCAGGATTGTCCTCTAAAGTGCAGAGATCATGGTCTGGAAGCTTTTAAACTAAACACTGCCCAACAACAGAAAATCCTAAGTACTATCAGTTTAAACTGATGTTACACTTGCCATTTTGACTGGCAGCTGTCATATAAGCAAATGTCTGACTTTCTGTAGCATGTAGAATCAGAGCACACTTAATAACAGAATTTGTTTAGGAATGAGAGAATTATCCCATATAAAACAGTGTATAATACTGGTGAGCTGAAGGGGGTATATCTGCAGCAAAACTCACTGTATTATTATAGGCTGTATACACATCACAAAATATATGCATGCAGACTGCACATGACCTCATTACCAAAACTAAAAGCTGAGGTAGGAGCATGGATCTGCAGTGCTAATCCTCATTCGCCTAGTGAAATACTGTTGGGTCCACAAGAAATAACTAGTGGAAGTTAGCCTAATGCACCCCTATGAACATATGAACTAATTGTTGGTGGACCTCCTTGAGAACAGTTATATGAGCATTGTAAGATAGCTCCTGGTCAAGAATGAGCATGAAATGAGGTGGTTGTTTTGAATATATTTTGCTTTAGTTTCTCAATTACTAAATTTCATCCAGATGGCATGAGAGCTGAGAATTCTAAAGGCCATCTAAATTAGTTTTTTTCTAGCTTAAGCAACTTTTTATCTTTTTAATTCATTCCTGGGATAGGATTGTGTTTAATGTATTATGCTAGAGGAAATTACTTGTATTGAGGAGGCAAAATGATATTTAATAGAAATTCTAGATCTATGTTGCAGTCTTTTTGATCTGTGATGTAGGTATAGTTAGTGCATGTTAAATCAAATAGTGGGAAGGGATCATGCTTTTGTCTAAAGGATCATAGTTGTCTTGGAAGACAAATGGTGCAGTGATCACTAAAAAGGGTCAAAATTCTGATGACATTATTGGAAAAGAGAAGTGGATTATAAGCCACGCAGTTTAGATCATAAATACTGATATTTAGGAGTCAGATTCAGTTGTGGCTGGGAGATGCTTTGTAATGAGGAGAAGGTACACATTTCCCAGTTCTGTCTGTTGGTCTATAGCTGCTGGAAAGATTGATAAAGTAATTCTGTGGAAAGAGTTATTCTATTATCTAGCTTTAGCTAAGATTTGCAAAGGTCCTTTATACCTGAGTATTGTTCATGTAACTCATACTCAGGTCTTATGTATTTTTGGCTCCATACCTTCTCCACAATTCTCTCTCATGAACCCTATTTGCACCCTGCCCTGTCATCTAGTGAAGTCTTACTGTATCCCTTATGACAGGTGCACCTCCCGTCTTCATGGAAGGAATGCCTTGCAGCATCTTCTTTGCAAGTTCACCATCCATATTCGATAGTGAAGTTCAGAAGGCAAGCCAGGAGAGGTGATTTTAGGTATGCAGGGATGGGGAATCCCTAACAAGAATGCAGGATATATATAATGCCACATGCATCACTGTGCATGGCAATATAATTTCTGCTAGCCCTCAATAACCAAACAGATGGTAGTCTGTTGCTCAACCAGGATATCCATACCTGTTTCCACTCAAAAGATCACAGTTGTAAACATAAACCCAGACCTTCTTCCCTGGCTGTGTGAACTGACTCCAACCACACCTTCCTATTACTCTGCCTCATTTTGTCAGCACTTAATCTGCTAATCAAATCTGAGCTGTCTAGTTTGCATGCAGAGTTTCATCTCTCTAGGTCACTGAGCCAGGGTCAGAATTTATTTCGGATGCTAACAGCAATAAAGTACATAAGAAGGAGAGCTTTATGTTTGTAGGTTGTGTGCAGAAGGCCTGAATTTAGCTCAGTAGTGTTGGTGCTGCGGTAGCATTGTCGCCTCACAGTAAGACGTTGTCCTGTTCGATTCTCAGCTAAAGCATCCTCTGTGTGGAGACATGCATGAATGGGCGTACCTTCGTTGAAGGTTGTGCGTCAGGGCTGGCAACTCGGTACGTAAAAATCTACTGCCAATCATTAGCGGACCAGAGTTTCGCTGTGGCGACCTCTAACCGGAAAAAGCCGAAAGATACAACATTTCCTGCAAGAGGAATGTGAACACAGGGAAGTAGTATATTTTTTGGGTGGAAGATGGAGTTGTGGCCTGACCTAAAAACTGTGCTCTTTTCAAGTGTGGTGACTTTATGACTGTGTGGTAAAATGGCATTTATTGTGGTGGGCATGGGTCGTCAAGTGAAGATTTCTGGGTGAAAATAGAAGATTGTTAGTGAGAAGGTCTGTGTCTGTGTATGTAAAGGTGCCCTGTGCTAGTATGAAGCTATAATTAGTAGAGATGTGATACAAATATTTCTCCTTATATCTGCACGATACCCACTAAAAGAAACAGAAGGAAATACAGTAATATGGTAACTAATGGTAGCATGTTGAAATTAAAACTTGGGTTGAATGATTAGGATATCAATATTGTATATGTATTTATAAGATGATGATGATTGTGTGAATGAAAGTGAGGCTAAACAAAACCTTCCTTTATCTGACATGTTAATAATTTATTGAAAGCAATTGGTATTTGTTTCTCAGTGGTTAAAGATTGCTATTATTAATTCAGTTGTCTTCATAAATAATGAAGGTACAAGGCTGTACCATAACTGTGTTTTTTTAGCCTGCCTGGATGCATATAAGCATGTAGGCTTTTCCCTGGAGTTCAAGATGAGATGTTAAACCAATATCCTATCTGCCTCATTTGGTGTTAAGTAAAATACAGATAAAATATCCCTCTGTGCTTATCAGAAGGAGTATTTGTTCTTTATTGAAATATACAAATATACAATCTCATATTTACTTATCCGAACATTTATATGAATTTACATATTACTAATGCTTCGGCCTACAACAGGCATATTTCTAGAATATCACTTTCTTACCCTGCTCTTTTTGCCACAATCACATTTTATTTTATTTTTTTTCAAATCTTAACTAATGTTCATTTTTTATTAAACAAAATTGCTTTCCATTATTCCCTCTTACAAAACCAAATATATTCTTATCAATTTTTTTAATGTCCTCTTTTCTTTTGTTTCTGTAATATCCAGACAATGTCATAGCCATATCAACTTTTTTGGTACCATATACAATACCTTTCTGAAAAACAAATGTCAAACTTTTTTTGCTTGCAGTTTATTTTTTCAAACTGCCCTTTGTCATGCACATCAGAAATATATGTTCTGTTGTTTCTATTTCATTACATACAGGATACAACCTTTCCCATATCACTTTATACATCATCAGCCCTTTTATAGGTAATTTATGCAAAATTATCACCGGCGAAAGTCCTGGCATGGCAAATAATTCTTAAATCATTTTATTCTTCCTTTTACCAAATACATTATGCTGTCATCCAAGTCCTTTCATGGCTCTGTGAAATAGACAAAAGGAGGAAATAGTGCTCAAAATAACACTAATAAAACAAAAGGAGCACTAGGGTAGCAGTTTCCACTGATATAAACTTTTAATGTAACACAACCACATTGCCAGCACCAACATCACAACATAAACGCTGAAACACAGTACATTTTCGTCAGTAGTATCACAGACTTCATCACTCAACAACATGACCCTTAATATATACCATTCTAATAAACCTTAAATACATCATGGTGGTGGTGCTGCGGTAGCGTTGTCACCTCACAGTAAGATGCTGTCCGGTTCGATTCTCAGCTAGAGCGTCTTCTGCGTGGAGGCATGTGTGAATGGGCATACCTTCATTGAAGGTTGTGCGTCAGGGCTGGTAACTTGGCACGTAAAAATCAACTACCAATCATTAGCGGACCGGAGTTCTGCTGTGGTGACCCCTAACCGGGAAAAGCCAAAAGACACAACAACAACAACCTAATTATGTCCAATAAAAAGTATTGTTGAAAACCAGTATATAAAAAAACTGGTGTTAGACATGCACTTTATAAACACACATTAACATGCCCACATGATAATTTACATTTTTCATGTTAGAAGAATTCCCCAATGATGTTAGGGGTGGTACATGGGAGACCCAACTTGAATACACAGAGGCTTACTGGCAATTAATCTTAGAGGCTAGCAGATAGCCAAGTTTAAACAACATGGTCTTCCTTGCCCCACTTTTAAAATTAAGATCTGCTAAGTTACAAACAACTATATTTTTATACATGTAAGTCCATGTTTTAAACACACTTCTATCATCCTTATGTTTACATAGTTTAGTATGGCTTTGGTGCTAGCCGCTTAATACGATTTCTTGTCTTTTTACTTTTTCAACACCAGATGGTGCTATTTACCTGCATTTTTATATTTTATAGACAAACATTTTATACATTTAACAAGTATATTTTTTTAATATTTTTTAATGCTTTTAAACATTTCTATGTATTTATGTATTTATGTATGTATGTTTTCATGTTTTAATGTGTAGAACATTTAAAATGTTTAATACCATTTGACAAACAGTTTTACAGTTTTTTTTATACACTGGTTTTCAACAATACTTTTTATTGGACAATTAGGTAATTTGTTTAATTAAGGTTTATTAGAATGGTATATATTAAGGATCATGTTGCTGTATCTGTTTTCTGATGAAGTCAGTGATGCTATTGATGAAAACGTACTGTGTTTCAGCTTCTGCGAAATAGAAATGATTAATTGTTTTTATATACCGTTCTCTTCTTTCTTTTCCCACAACCTTCCATAATATAATTTTGGTCTGATAGCCATATAAATCTTCCTTCTCTGTAGTTTTCATTCTTTTGAAATATCCCATTTTATCCAATATTCCTCATATTTTACCATCAAAATTCTCACTATGATATTGTATTTGCCCAGTTTCATTTTTTCATGACCTGAAATCTATGGAGGAAAGCCAGAGACAGAGGTGCCAGAAGCTGTTGAAGGCTGGGGAGGGTGTGTGTGTGTGTGTATGAGATGGGCACTTAGTGATCTAGAAAGGGAAACCTTTTTAAACTATTTACTACCACAAAATAGGTTCACGCGGAGGACATTTTAAGCTTAGCCAATTCCTTTTTGGTGCTTGAATTAACATTTCCTGATTGGTCTTACCTATCCCATGGCTGATAATTGTATATTAGCCCTAGTGAGAATAACTGATCATACCATAGATAATTTGAGGGGACCCATGTAAGGGATGCAGCATTTAGTAATGGCCTCTACCCATTAGTGGCACGAGGGGCAATCCTGCAGTACATTTTCTATTACCCATCCTTAGATACAAGTTGCATTTGAATATGGACAGGGATGAGCTTTGTTTTACTTGAACCAGGGGGTGAATGAGGGAAAGTCATGTTACCATAAATTACAGGTACACAATGAGGGACACCTCTGACTATTGTATTGTCCTTCTATCTTGACAGTGTCTGTTAAAAGTATAGCTTTGTCTTTAATTTCAGCAATGCATTTTTCTTGGTTGTCAATAATATTTATTTATTTATTTATTTATTTGCAGTTGGTTTACCAGGATAGTCCATTGGGCCAGAAGAACCCATTTTCAATGGAGTCCTGGGGAGAAAAGCTCCAATATAGACAACATTAGGTACATACAATAACTACAAGATAATTATACAGAGTAGAGATAAAGCATTAATACATTTAGGTATAAATTTGAGAGACATTCAAAAAATGTGGAGAAAAGCTCTGATATAGACAAAATTAGGTGTGTGCTATAACTACAAGATAATTATACAGAGTAGAGATAAAACATTAATACATTTAGGCTTAAATTTGAAAAATATTCAAGAATAAAAACAGTTTTGAGATATGCCTTCATTATTAAATAACCATTGTGGGGGAACATAAGCTTTAATGGGATGAGTTGTGTGTCATAGGTGTGAGGGAGATGCATTATAGCAGGCTTTGTGCCCATTGAATGGTGCAGCATGACAGTTATCCCATTCCACAAAGGGGGGGGCCACAACAGACCCCAGGAACTACTGCCCCATTAGCTTGACGAGCCTCATCTGCAAGGCCATGGAACGTATCATCATAGAACTCATAAACAAAGACATTGGAGATCTCCAAACTCTGGACCCCACACAGTTTGGGTTTGTAAAAGGCAGAGCATGTCTACTAAACCTGATAGACTTCTTTGAAGTAGTCACCAAAGCCATAGATGAGGGTAAGGTGGTTCACACAGCCTATCTAGATCTTGCCAAGGTGTTCGGCACCATCCCCCACTCTGGAATTATAGATAAACTCACTAAACTAGGTATAAATCCCTATATCACAAGATGGGTTGCCAAATGGCTTACTGACAGAACCCACACTGTGAAAGTAGCAGACTCCAAATTAGACTTCAGAGTACCACAGGGTTCAGTCCTGGGTCCTCCCCTGTTTTGTATCTACTTCACTGAAGTACAGGCTAACACAGAAGGTCTTTGGCTAACTAAATTTGCAGATGACTGCAAACTAGGAACCATAATCGAAACTCCTAATGATGTGGACATCCTACAAAAGGGCCTCACTGAGACAGATGCCTGGTGTCAAAGACATGGTCTCAAGCTCAATGCCAAAAAGTGAATTGTCATCCCCTTTGGTAAAAACTCTGTACCCATGAACTACCACATAGGCGGTAGTCTACTTAACACTGAAAGTGTGATAAGAGACCTTGGGACACATGTGGACAGTAGTCTCTCCTTTGATAATCACATCACCACAGTAGTCAGGAAATCCTTCTACGTGGCACACCTCATCACAAAAGGTTTCTCATCCAGAAAAAAAGCGGTCATTGTTCCCCTCTACTCATCACTCATTAGACCCATTATAGAGTACAATGCCCTTTTTGGTATGTACCTCACAAGACATCTACAACAACTGGAAAGGCTGAAAAAATACCTCACAAAGAGGATTACTGGTCTCAAACAGATGCCTTACGCAGACCGTTTAAAAAAACTCCAGTTTTACTCCGTCGCATATCTCCTACTCAGAGGCGATCTCTGCCTAACATACAAAACTATGTCAAACCCAGAGCTGATGGACATGCTCCACTTAAAGAAATCCCAATCCCTCCGAGCTACATGCTCTAGGGACCTAAACCTCGTCACTACAATAAACAGAACATGCTGGAGGGATAGATTCCTGTCCCAGAGACTTCTCCCCTCAATACAGAAAACCAGAGCAATAAAAGAACACTTAGGGGGGGAGCAGAAAACATCATGAATCAGCAAAACTTACTGTAAGAAGCATGACAGCAATGATCAGCACTCAAAGGGGCAGCAAGTGTGATCAGGCACTCACACACATACGAACGGAGCAGCTAGTTTAACTTCCACATGTGAAAATCCACATTAGCGTGTGACGCATGCATTTGGTCCTCCTTAAAAAAAAATGCAACCATGGAGTTTTTTATGGTAATTGCATATGTATTTTTCCTCAAGAGACAAATCTGCAGCTGTAAAAGTGTGGGGGGTGCTCTCTCCCCCTCGCTCTATAATTCTGGTGCCCTTGGGCCAGAGATGCAACAGAGTTTAACAAACACAGACCACCTTTCTCTTTGTTTGCATGCAATATTACCCACTTTAAAAAAATGTTCAGTTTGATTCTCAAACAATTGAAACAAGGTTTTCAAATACCTCTCTTTCTGGAATGGAAATATAGATGCACTACCTATATAGTAGTGGTGTTCCACAGGGCTCAGTTTTGCACCGTCTCCTATTTGGCATATATTTCTTAGACCTTCAGCCCAGCACTTCTGGCTTATGGTTTAGTAAGTTTGCAGATGACTGTAAATTGGGTGTTAATTATTCATTCTTCAACTGACTCACAATTGCTCCAACACGGCTTAGATCATGTTAACAACTGGTGCAAGTACATGTTCTCAAATTAAATGTAACAAAATGTAGAATAGTTCATTTTGGTAAACAAAACTGTTTCACTTACTGTATAAGAGATGCACCTCTCAAATCAGACACTGTTGTAAGGGATCTTGGTGCTCTTGTTGATAATTCTTTATCATTTCACCATCATGTCTCCACAATAGTTTGGAAGGCATTTTATCCAGCCCATATAATTTCCAAAAGCATCTCCACTAGATCCAAAGAATTCATAATTCGCTTTTACTCATATTTTAGCAGACCATTATTGAATATAAAGCATCATGTATTTATCTAAACATGTCACACAATCTGTGAGACTTCAGAGATTCATAGCTAAAAGGATCAGTGGCCACAAAAATTTTAGTTATCACGAGAAACTGGCAGCCCTTTCTCTGTACTCAGTCACATACAGTCTCCTTTGTGGAGATCTATGTCTAGCCTTTCATGCCATGAAAGATCCAACCTATTTGATCTCCTATTCCTTCTCAGAACTAATGGTTCAGCAAATACTCAGTTACAGAAACTAAACCTTCATCAGCAGATAAATAAGACATGTTGGTGAGATAGATTCATACCCCAACACATCCTTCACCTCTGGAGAAAACTTCCACTGCATGTTAAGCAGAGTAGCATCTTTTGCACCTTCAAAATAAACCTAAATAATTGAATAGGCAGCCTCAGTTTCTCTCCTGGTCTACCTTATCTTGCCCATCTTGAGACTAAAAGGGAAATTTTGAATAGGGATTTTTCGATAAACTGGAAATGGTCTACAGATGAATTGCCTAAGTTACCTATGAACCTATTGCACATAACTTACCTAAAAATAACAGAATTAATTAAAACATTTTCTTCCTGACTACTTGTGTTTTTTCTCAAGACATCAATTTATTTTATTTTTTTCTATAACCTTTTCCTATTGTTCCTCCATCACTTTTGTTTTCCCAACCCTAGTACCTAATATACATATCTCAGTTATGGAGAAATACATTTCTCCTCTTTCCTTTATATCTTCCAATCCTTTACCTTTAACTTCATTCAAGTCTAAATCAACCATCACTAATAATCCACTTATTTCATTTAGTAATTCTCCTGTTCATATTCTATTTTTTGCCACTAATAATATATCTTTCTTGTAAGAAATGATTACCAAAATCACATATTTTCCTCTAAAATTATATGCTGCCAGATCAACATTTTCTGCCATTTGTGAATATATATTGCATTCACTATTAAAGCAAATAAAATACTATTCATGGAGTTTTCTTGTTGACCCCTCTTTTTCCAGATAATTTTTACTGAACTACCATTGCAGAATACTAACATCTGATTATTTTCATATACAGATTGTAACAAATAAAGACTTTTACCCCTTATACCTTCCAATTCCAAAATATTCCACAAATACTCATGATTCATTTTATCAAATGCCTTGGAGACATCCCTTCATTTTGTAATTCCAACCACTATTTTATTTCTCCATCAACATTTTTTGATTCTGCATGCTCTTAATCAATATATCCCTTATATAGTTATTTCCTGCAAAACTTTTTTTTAAATGGTTTATGTGTTATCTTAATCATTCCTTTATGGTCAACATTAAATGTTATTGGCTTCCAATTTGAAATATGCTTTGTTTCCTTTTTTTCAAAATGATTCTTATAACTCCTTCACATATATATTCCTTACAAAATCCTCAGTTTCTCCATTCTTTTAGTATTCTAATGAAAGCTGCATTCTGCCCATCTGTCATGTCTTTATACATTTTATATCATATTATTTCAATTCCTGGAGCAGAGCTGTCATTCTCCTGTTTTAAATCATGACTCATTTCCTGTATTGTCACATTTTTCAATACTTACAAAGCTATTTATTTATTTATTTATTTAAATTTGTTGACCGGGAGTGTCCGACTGGACGTGGGTCCATTTTCAGCGGAGGCCCGGGGAGAAAAGCTCCACAGTAAAATAAACAGACAGTAGTTACATTGGATTACATAGTGATTAACAATTTAACATAGAAATTACTTACAACATATTTACAGATGGAGAACATAGTACATCAGTAGACAACTAGAATCTTTATCTGTGAAGTACATAACAGGCATTAACAAATGTAACAATGAGAAGTTTCTGCTGTATAATAAGTACTAGGCTTATGAGCATCTGAGCTTGCTATCATCAAGGTAGTTAATGGAGGTGAAAGAAAGGTAGTAGTTGGATGGGGTGGATGATATTAGAGTGGGAGTTGCAAGGGCATAGCCAGCATGTTTTTAGGTGCACTTTTAATAAAGCTTTGAAGTTGGTGCATGATGGTACGGAGGTAATCGTGGGTGGGAGTGAGTTCCATAATTTGGCTATGGTGCAATAGAATAGTGCTTCACCAGCAGAGTTATTGGCTTTAGTGATCTGCAAGTGATTTTTGTTGCTGGATCTTAGTGGTCTGGTGGTGCGATAGGGTTGGAGTAGATTCTGGAGGGATTGGACATTTAGTGGATGGTTTACTAGTTTGTGGGTGAGTGAGAGTTGATACCACTGAAGGAGGTGAGGGAGTTCAAGCCAGCCCAGTTCAGCAAGTGAGAGACAGTGGTGACTATGGTAGGATGCCCCTGTGGCGAATTTTGCGATTTTGTTGTAGCAGGTCTCTAGCTTGTTTAGATCACATTGCCTTAGGTTGGTATATACTGGAGATGCATAAAGTAGGGTGGAGATAAGGTGGGAATTTGCTATTGAAATCTTTGCTGCTTTGGTGAGAAATTGTTTATTTCTGTATAATGCTCCTAGTTTTTTGCTGACTTTTTTTATGGTCATGGATATGTGAATGTCAAATTTTAGTTTATTGTCTATTTCCACTCCTAGCAATTTGGTGTGTTCAGTTGGGTATATAGTGGTGTTGTCTTTTGCTGTGATGTTAAAGTGAGAGTTGTTTTGAGTATGTTTGGTGGGTTGGAAGATGAGTAGTTTGGTTTTGTTTGGGTTGAGTATTAATTGGGCATCGGATAACCATGTTTCAACAGAGGAAAAGGCTTCCTGTGTGACTTTTTGCAGTTTGGGTAGGGACTGGGCTGAGCAGATGATGGTAGAGTCATTTGCGTATTGGATGAGTGTGCCATGTTTGGTGGCAGAGGCTAGATTATTGGTGTAAACAGAGAAAGTAGGGCTCCAAGGAGGGATCCTTGGGGAACCCCTATGGAGACAGGTAGTTGGGGAGATATGTCATTCTGCCATACAACGGATTGTTGGCGGTCAGACGGGTAACTCTGAAACCAGTTGGTGACTGATTGTGAGAAGGATAGGTTATTGAGGACAGAGATAAGTTGTTTGTGTGGGACCATGTCAAATGCTTTAGATAGGTCTAGGAAAGTAGCAGAGGAGAGATAGCCATTGTTTTATGCTGAAGGATAGTGTTAGTAAAGGAGAGTAAGGCAGTGGTGGTGCTATGGTTTGCCGGAAACCATGCTGAGTACTGGAAAGGAGGTTGTTAGTAAGGAGGTAGTGTGAGACCTGAGAGTGTATGCATCTCTCTAGTATTTTGGAGAGTGGAGAGAGAATAGCTATGGGGCGGTAATTGGTTAGTTCTGCAGAGGGTCCGCCTTTGTGGAGTGGAATTATATGTGAGACTTTCCACAATGTGGGAACGTAACTTTCTGACAGAGATCGGTTAATCAAGATGGATACTGGGTAGGCCAGAGCATCAGCTGCGATTTGTAGGTATTCACTTGGGAGGTTGTCTGCTGCTAATTTGGTGGGTTTAAGTTTAGTTAAGAGTTTTTTTATGTTGGAGGTAGGTACAGGAGAAAAAGAGAAGGCAGTGGGGAGATTACTAGTTGAAGGTGTGGGTTGGAGGGGAGGGGGGTTGTGTTGTTTAGCTAGTGATAGTATGGTTTTGGTGAAGTGTGTGTTAAATGAGGTAGCAATATTTTCTGAGGAGTGAGGGATGTTAGGAGGAGGGGTACTGACTTTACCTGGGTGGAGGATGAAGTTTATGGAGGACCAGAATTGTTTGGGGCTGTGTTGTGAGGAGTCTAGGGCAGACTGGTAGTATTGGAATTTGTCCTGTTTTATTAGCTTTTCGACTCTATTGCATAGTTCTAGGAATTTCTGTCTAGCTGCGGGGGTTTTGGTTTTGCGCCAGTGCTCCCAGGCTTTATCCCTGTTTTTCATTTCTGACTTAGTGGTTTTCTGTAGCCATGGGGAGGGTTTTGTTTTGGTTCTGGAAAATCTTATGGGGGCATGGTAATTAAGGATGTTCAGTAAGGTAGTATTAAAAGATTCAACTGTGTCATCTAGACTGAGGTACTTTAGAGCATGCCAGTTACATTCTTTGAGGGATGAGATGAATGTGAGTGGATTAAAGTTTATTTTTGTACGTATTTGACGATAGATGACAGGTTTAGCTTGGTACAGGTATTTTTTGAGTAGGAATGTTGGGGAGTGATCACTGAGGCTATCTGATAAGCAGCCTGTTATATATGACTGGGGGTTCTTACTGACTAGTATCCAATCCAGGGTAGAGTGCTTGCTGGAGTTTTTATTTATCCTTGTTGGTGACTGGACTAGTTGGGTGAAGCCATGAAGGTGTACATGATAGGTTGGATTGTTGCCAGAACAGGATTGCCAGTCAATATTGAAATCACCTAAGATGATAGTTTCTTGGGGGAGATGGTGGGTAGACCAGCTGAGGAGGTTTTCTAGTGGAGGGATGTTTTGGCCAGGTGGGAAGTAGCATCCAATTATGTTGATGGTTTTGTTTCGGTTAATTTTGAGGTTGGTATATATTATTTCTTCATTGCCTATTTGTGGAGCTGATGATTTTAAGATCTGGATGTTTAGATGTTGTTTAAATATTATAGCTACACCACCTCCTTTTTTGTTTAGCCGGTCAACTCTTAGTATGCCGTAACCTGTAGGGAGTATTTCCTCATTGGTAATGTGAGGTTTTAGCCAGGTTTCTGTCAGGACGACTATATCTGGGGAGTATAAGTCTATGGTGGCATGGAGTTCATGGACTTTGTTGGATATACTTCTAATATTTAGGCTTAGTAGAAGGAAGTCACTTGGCTTTCTATTGGCTGTAATATGGGAGAAGTTGTGGTTTCTAGTCTGATTATGAGGATTGGGGTTGGATATGGTAGGGCCAGGGTTGGGGTGGATGTCTCCACTTAGGGCCAGTTTTGATATGCATGAGATTATTAGTTTTCTCAGTTTTTGAATGTGTTTGTTTATAACGGAAAGTTTATGATTGTTCTCTGTGGGTAATAGGTATGGTGGGAGGGTTACTATGTTAAGTTGTAGGGATGCTTTACGTTTGAGTAATATAGTTGGTAGAATATGTGGGGGGTGCATAGGGATGGTTCTTGAGCTGGTGGGAGGGGAGCTGAGTATGGGTGAGACATGGGTGGTGGTGTGAGTAGTAGTACAGTGGTAGTGGTTGAGTTGGGAATGATGGAGCTTTGGTAGGATGTAAGATATGCAAGGAGAGTGCATGCAGTGAGCAAAGGAAAGGTATGCTTGTACATGTCAGTTGAGGAGGTGTGATAGTAGAGGGAATATGGAGGAGGTAGTGTTGGGTTAGCTGTGGTTGGCTATTGGAAAGATGGGAGGGTTTGAGTGCAATAAAGGTGGGACCACTGGGGGGGAGGAATAGGGGCAGGGCGGGAGCGGTAGAGACCCTGTTAGGTTCTTGTATGAGGGGCTGGAAACAATCACACAGCAAGACAAGTATGTGTTAAGAACAATCACAATTGACCAAGGACTGCTCTGAAACTGTAAGTCTTGTCTTAATTTCTCAGGTGGAAAACCAGGATAACCTTGTATCAGTAGGCTACTGTGGTATAGTTTAAATAAACAAACACACAGTATTGATCAGTTATGGATACTATTTGCTAACAGAAGGGAATAAGAGAAAGTGGAAGAAGTAATAAATGATAGAGCAAAATCCCAAAAAGGGAAGGCATCACTGATCAGTATTAGCAAAAAACTACGGGCACACATAAAATTGTCTAAGGCTAGCTTCGAGAGAAAAATTGCACAGGACACTAAGGATAATCACAAGGCTTTCTTTAGTTATGTTAGGAACCTGGGTGGTAATTCCCAGATATGCTCAGAATTAGTCCAAAATGACAAAAAATACACCGAACCCACAGACATTGCCAACATCCTAGCTGACAGGTTCAGCGCAAACTTCTCCCCCACCAAAAGGGCAAATATCTACCCCAGCAGAGCGCTGCCCCTGACATCTCAGATGCTCAGGTAAGGGCCGCCTCTCCAAAGCAAAAACACAGCATCAATGGGACCAGATGGTGTCCCGGGCTGCGTCCTACATGAACTCCAAGAAGAGCTAAACCCAAACATAAAACTACTGTTCAATCTCAGCCTTACTACAGGATATGTGCCCAAAGAGTGGCGTACAGCAACAGTGGTCCCTCTCAATAAAGGTGGTGCCTCAACAGATCCTGGAAACTATCACCCCATAAGCCTGACTAGCTTGGTCTGCAAAGCTATGGAAAGGATCATCATGGACCTCATAAATAAAGATATTGGGGACCTACAAACACTGGATCCTACCCAGTTCAGTTTTGTTAAGGGCAGATCCTGCCTCTTAAACCTGGTTGATTTCTTTGAAACAGTCACCAAGGCCATTGAAGAGGGGAAGGTGGTCCACACAACCTACCTGGACCTCGCAAAAGCCTTTGATACAATACCCCACTCGGGCATTATAGATAAGCTCACCAGCTTAAATATAAACCCCTATGTCACTAGATGGATTGCAAACTGGCTCAAGGACAGAACCCACATGGTTAGAATTGCTGGAGCCATGTCAGACTCCAAACCAGTTACAAGTGGTGTCCCACAAGGCTCAGTCCTGGGACCTCTCTTGTTCGGTATATATTTCTCGGAGGTACAGGCCAACATGGAAGGACTGTGGCTGACCAAGTTCGCAGATGACTGCAAACTGCGCCATAATCAACTCTTCAGTCGACACAAGCATCCTCCAAAAGGGCCTCATAGAAACAGACAACTGGTGCCAGAGCCATGGCCTCAAGCTAAATGCCAAAAAGTGTATAGTCATCCCCTTTGGCAAAAACAAAGTGCCCACAAATTACCACATAGGTGGTAATCCATTAAGTACAGAAGAAGTAATTAGGGACCTGGGGACCCAAGTTGATAGCAATCTCTCATTTGACAACCACGTGGCCAAAGTGGTTAGAAAAACATTTTATATAGCCCACCTAATCATGAAGGGATTCACATCTAGATCAGGGACGCATCGTGCCTCTTTACTCATCCCTCATCAGGCCCATAATCGAGTACAATGCCCTTTTGGGATGTACCTTACCAGACACCTGCAGCAACTGGAAAGACCCCAAAAGTACCTCACCAAGAAGATCAAAGGGCTCAAACAGATGCCATATGCTGCCCGGTTAAAGAAACTCCAGTTCTACTCAGTGGCATACCGCCTGTTCAGAGGCGATCTGTGCCTGACATATAAAGCCATGTCCAACCCGGAATTAATGGACGTGCTGCACCTCAGAAAATCCAAATCCCATCGAGCTACGCGTTCGAGAGACTTGAACCTCAGCACTGAAATAAATAGGACATGCTGGAGGGACAGATTCATAACCCAGAGGCTCCCTTCACTCTGGAATAAAATCCCAGTCCAGGTTAGGCAGAGTCCCTCATTGACTCTCTTCAAGAGGAATCTTGATGAGTGGATGGGAGATCGTAGGTTTACCCCGGGTATCACTTCTGTGTCACTGTTAGACAGAGGCACAGTATACTAACCTCGAAAAAGGGCATAGCAAAATAAATTTAAAATGGGTGGCGAAAGCCAAACACATTCTGGCTAGGCTTATAAATGACCTAGGGCAGATAGCCTAGTATGAACCTATGAACCTATGTGTGTGGTGGTGGTGGTGGGGGGCTGCTTACAGCCAAAGCACAGTGCTCTCCAGGGGAAAATGAAGATTGGCTCAAACAGTTAGACACATACTCAAAGTTAACTGTAGCTGTTTGCAGACAGTTCAGACCCGGACTGCACTTTTCTTATAGGAATGTTAAAGGTGGTACCGCAGTTGAATACTTAAGAGTGGTGTTAGGTCTAGAAAAGAAGAGTACAGAGAGGAGTAAGCACTTTTGAGATGGTAAATATATATTATAAAGATTATAAAAAACACACTGAGCAAATAGCTACCATATGCAGGACAATGTCCTGAACCACTACTTAGTATATGCGGATACTGAGCCAATTGGAAGAACATTAGAAAACAAAAACCCAGACAGTTATGCAGCCACAGATAAAAATATAGCAAGCAGCAATCTGTCATGGTTCTCTAATGTGATTCTATCCACCAGTAACAGCACAAACTTATAGAAATAATTTAGACACTAGTATGAGCTGTCTACACACAACACTATTACATGAATAACATTAGTGAACAAGGTGCAGCTATGCAAATAGACCATACATACTATTATACTAGTAACAACTTGGTGCATGCCATAGTAACATCAATAATAAAGCATAAAACATATTAGATGTCTAACACAATTCAACATAAACATATACAGTTGTAAAATGTCTAATACAATTCAACATAAATAGGCATTTATAGTTGTAAAACACTTACTGGAGAGACACTGAGCCTTCATGGGGCCTGTAGCAGAGTGGATTGTAGTTTTACAAATGGTGCCTGCCACAGGTAATATTTATTAACTCTGGGATTGTCTTAAGGTAATAAACAGGGAAGGGGAGGGGAGAACAAGGGTGTGAGCAAGCAGTTCTTTGTACTGCTGCTAATGAGCCAAAGCAAGACAAGTATGTGTTAAGAACAATCACAATTGACCAAGGACTGCTCTGAAACTGTAAGTCTTGTCTTAATTTCTCAGGTGGAAAACCAGGATAACCTTGTATCAGTAGGCTACTGTGGTATAGTTTAAATAAACAAACACACAGTATTGATCAGTTATGGATACTATTTGCTAACAGAAGGGAATAAGAGAAAGTGGAAGATGTGTGTGGTGGTGTGGGGGGGGGGGGCTGCTTACAGCCAAAGCACAGTGCTCTCCAGGGGAAAATGAAGATTGGCTCAAACAGTTAGACACATACTCAAAGTTAACTGTAGTTAACTATTATTCCAAAATGTTCAAGTTCCATTCAAAAGTCTTTCCTACTCATCATTATTTATATGTAATTTTATGTGTTTTATTATTATGTCCATGATTTCTTCTTGTCTATATTTTTGTAGTCATGTCTAATCCTTCATTACCTTTGTTAAACCTTTTTTTAGTTTGCTAATTATTCTGAATATAGAGATATGTCTATCCCTTCTTCCTTTCAAATAATATGGCTGTCTGTATAAAAAAGTCTATGCTCCTTTCTTATTTTTACATACAATTTAATTTCCTTTACCAAGTGTTGAGCATAATCACTTTCTAATGATTTCTCCAAAATGTTTAGTTTTTCAATATTCCTATTCATTTTTTCTATTTACATTTTTTGTCTCTAAATACACACTGTAATGTTTCTAATTAGACAATAATCCAACTTAGTTTTGCACACTGTCCTTGAAAACATAGAATGCCTTTCTTTTCCTATATATAATCTCTCACATTTTAACAATTAATGTACTTTTTTAATATTCTGTGTAATCATCTTTATCATTGTCCAAGCATCATAACTGAAGTCTTCAAAAATGACCATGGGCAATTATGGACAGCAGCATGGACAAGATGGTGAGGAGTTAAAAGCACTGTTTTTCTTAGCTCTGCTTCATTTTAAAATCTCTGACAGGATTTTTACTAAAAAAATTCAAATAGAACACTTCAAAACATGACGGATTTATAGCTGAACATTTGCTGAAAAATCTAGTACAAAAAATAACAAGTCTGAAACTCTTTTGATTGCTTTTCCTGTCAAGAAAACTAGAAAGAACTAATTATCTCAGAATGAGCCACTCTAAGCCCAGTGTACAAGACAGTACAATGAAAAAAGACATACAGGCAATACTAAATAACATCAATGAGTTATCTGTAAAGGTAAATAAATTAGAAAACAAAATGGAGAATTTTAAGGAGGAATATAAAAAAAAGTTGAAGTACTGAGTGAATGTCTTAACAACCATCACAAATCTTGAGTACAGAAAAGGCAATGTCTGATTTTGATGGAAGATTACTTGAAAATGGGAGTAACACTGAATTTATTCTGAAACAAAACAACTTATTCTGGGATAAAATAGAAATCTTAGATAACAGATCTAGAAGGAATAATGTCAGGATTTACAAGATTCCTGAAAAAGAAGAGGGAGACAGTATAATTCAGTTCCTTAATACTGGCTACCTAAAATTTTGAACCTGCCTGAAGACTTTTCCTTTGGCTTCAAGAAGGCACATATATCACTTACCAACTCATCTTAAAATTAAAAAAAAAAAAAAAAAAAAAAACACCTTCACCAAGATCAGTGATTGTAAGATTTTTTTCTCTAAGATAAGGATTTAGTCTTAAAAGCTGCACGGACTAATTATCCAGTTAAAATTAAAGAAAATCCTATAAGCTTTGACAATGACTATTCAACATTAGTGATGACAAAGAGAAAAGCATTTGTGCCACTTGTTAAAGCTTAAAGAAAAACAATATTAAAACTCAAATCTTGTGTCCAGTAAAAATAAGGATTCACCTTCCAGAGGGAAACAAAATTTTTAACACCTTGGAAGATGCAATGGACTTTATACAGAAAAATAAAATCCTAGAAAAAAATAGGAGAAATGGACTGGAATCTATCAACTTCTTTGAAGAGAAATGTAACAAGAGATGGCTGGTTAATGAAGGATAGTAAAAAAAAACTGAAGGACAAATGAAATCAATGTATTTTGTGATTATGAAATCTTATTAATTTAAAAAAGTGCTTGAATACTTATGAACAAGTATTAAATATTACTTTTTACAAGGTAAATCATTTATTTATTTAATTCCTTACTTCAAATGGTTACTAGTGCACTTTTTAAAATTTTAGAATTTGATTATTTTAGCTATATATGAAATTAAAGCCACTTATTTTTCTTTTAAATTGTAAAAGGTTAAACTATTCATTTTAATAAAAGTTAATCATTATTATGATGGCACTTATGTTAGGTGACATATTTTCTGATATTTTGGCAGAGCTGAGGAATATACTATTAAATATAATACAAGATGCAACAAATGACATTAAAGAGGCATGTTAAGTTACATTCTGGGTTCTTAAAATGGTCCAGCAGTGTGCTACTGATAGTATACTTGACATACAATAGCATCTAGGAAAGATATGCAATGTTATAAACAAAGTATAAAATATATAGCTTTTTACATACATAAATGTTATTATTGGAATGATATCAAATAATTAGAGTAACATTCATACTTTTACAAGTTAAACCTGGATCACACATGACTGGCATTGTTTTAATGGAAGCTTATAAGATATGTCTCCTTTAAAAAAATAACAGTCTGCTTTATATTAAACATCTCATACTACTAGATAATTAGATGTTATTTCTTTAAATACAATAGCTTGTTAGTAGTTAAAATACTTTGAAATGTTTTTTTTTTTTTTTTAGTGGTTTGGAGGGGTTTGAGGGATTGATGTGTAATGTAGAGATGGCTTGGATTCACTTGTGAGCATTTTTATATGAATTGTAACAGATGGACTGTTCGTTTTCAAGCCCTTATCATGAAAGCCAGCTTGAAACAACTTAGAGTCATGAGCACTTTTGTGATGCTGCAGAAGTTCTGAAAATTTTAGGAACTGTCTTCTTCCTGTCTGAAAGTAGATACTCATAATATTTTGAAACATATGCTAAGATGTCAAAGAATACTAGTTAGATAATAACCAAAAAAAAAAATATGTCAGTTATTAGATAGTTATGAATGCTTACTACTGATAGTATGCTTGAAATGCAATAGCACCTAGGAAAGTTATGCTATGTATAAACAAAGTATAAAAAATATAGCTTTTTACATATATAAAAGTTATTATTGGAATAATATAAAATAATTAGAGTTGGTATAGTGGTTAAGGTGGCCACCTTATAGGCACAAGGTGCAGGGTTTGATCCCCACATTGGTAATTGACTGGGCTTGGAATGGCCTACAAGGACAGTTAGTTTGGTACTAATTTATGAACTTATGATCCTATAAACAACTTTACACATAGTATATAAAATAGAAAAATATAAAATCATCTGACCTCTAATTTAATAAATATGAAAATAAAAACTGACTTCCTCCTTATAGTAGACCAGGGAGATAATCTGAGGTACAGGGAAAGATGATTGTAGAGATATTCAGTTTGGTCAACTTATAATAAAGATTCTGAATACCTGTTTAACTTTACTTATTCATAATAACTCACTGACAGGCTTTTTAAGATAGCGCATACCAAAAATATGAGACACAATAATATGAATCAGAAGCATGAGCTAAGCATTATTAGTCTAGTGCAGAGTTTGAGAACTAGTTTGTTTGTCTTTTTCAACAAACTAGAAGTATGTTATTCTATGGTGTAATTTTTTAGAGTTATATCATTAGGTAATGTTTTATTTAATTCAAAGGTTTTGTCCATAGCTGAAGATTTCTTCTTATTATATATCAAACATATAATAAGTTTGGTACATAAATGTGATTTCATTATACCTGTGTTTTTCTGTCTTATATAAATATCTGATTTCAAATGCATATCTATTAATATTAATGGATTTAATAATCCAGTAAAGAGGTGGAGTCTGTTTAAATACTTGCAGTTATACAAAGCTCAGATAGTATTTCTACAGGAAACACATTTACTTAATAAACATGTAAAGAAACTTTCATTAAATAATTATTTGGTTTTAGCAGGTTCTGGCTTTTGAGCTAAAAGAAGATACACTCTAATTTTATGGAATAACTCACCAGTAATGCCTAAAGTAAAACATACCCATGTTGATAAAAATGGCATGTTAAGCAATGTTTATAATTGAGTGGAAAAGAAAACTATATACCTTGGTGAACTCATATTGATTTCCAGGAGTTGGAGTTAAAGATGCAAAAAACTACTTACACATTGTAGCCTATTACATGAAAGGTGAAGTCATAATGGCTGGTGATTTTAATTGTATTTTATCAGACAAAGATTCCACTGCAGATAGAAAGCTGAGAATCACATCTTCAGCCAAACACAACACATTTTGTAAATCTAATGAATTTAAAGCATATATATGAGCCAAGGAAAGCAAACTCACTTCAGTTTACCCATTATTCATATAGACATGGAACACAAACAAATAGTGATAACATTTTGTCTCACTTTGTTATCACACTACTGTATAGCCTACTTAGAAGCGATCTCTGCTTGAGATGCAAAGCCATGTCTGACCCAGCTCTGTTAGAAATGCTACATCTAAAGAAATCACAAACCCTCTGCACCACATGGTCCAGAGACCTCTACTTCATTACCACAATCAACAGAATATGCTGGAGGGATAGTTCATAACCCAGAGACTGCCCATGCTATGGAATAGACTTTCCATACATGTCAAACAGAGCACCTCACTGGCCCTCTTCAAGAGAAACTTTGATAAGTGGATGGGAAATAGAAAATTCACCCCAGGGATCACTCCAGTGACTCTACTCGACAGAGGCACTGGGAACTAAGGTCAGGTGGCATGATGCCAGGGTAATCCTATGGGCTAGGGTTGTAAAGGCTCCAGGGCCATTAGCCTAGTACACACCTATGAACCTATGAACCTATGAACATATCAGAGGACTTTCAATAGCTTCATATCCATTACTGGACCATAATGATATAATCTTTAATATTACTTTAAAAACTGACAATTTAATATATTACAGGAGATTACTGGTGTACATCATTAAAATAAAAGGATTCAAAAATTGGTACGTTAAAGAGATCAAAAGTTTCCTAGAAATAAACATGAATGGTGACCTATCTGACACTGTCCTTTGGTATTCAGTAAAGGCTTACTTAAATGGAAGATTTAAAAGCTGGTATATTATTAAAACAAGAGAATGGGACAATAACATGAATACACTACATGCCAAAATAGACACACTAAAGTTAGATCTAAAACCAAATGACATTATCAGTCAGTCTGAACTTAAAAACTTAAATACAAAATATATTGAAATTCTAAATCATAAAGTTTCAATAATCTGAAAAAAAATTAAACTTCAGGCATATTCAGTAAACCCTTTAAGGCTATGTAAATTTGCTGTTAAGTCAAAGAAAATGAATAAACTAAATCATATCAAAGAAATTCTAATGCATATAAATAATAAAAAAGAAAGAAAAACAGATATTAAAGTTATTCTTGAGGGCTTTAAAATACTTTATGAAAGTATAAATAATAATAAAATAATCTAGATAATGATGATATAGTTGAAACTTTTCTAAGGGAAAATATAAATAATAAAATAATAAGTGAATAAATTAAAAAGTAAAAGACCAGTCACTTTAACAGAAATAAAAGGTCAAATAAAAAAGTAAAAAAAAAAAAATAAGGCACTGGGCTTATATGGTCTTATACAAGAACTATATAAAATATTATTGGATGATGCAGTTAAAATATTAGATAAGGTCTATAGAGAAATAAGAACAACAGCTGAAGTCCCCCCATCATGGAAATATTATCTTATACCACCTATTTAAAACAAGATAAGAATCATACAAAGTGCTCATCATACAGACCTATTTCACTTTTAAATGTGGACTATAAGATATTCATGTCCATTTTAGCTAACAAAATTAATCTGCTTATACCTAAACTAATTAACAGTGATCAAACTGGGTTTAATTTAAATAGATCAGTACAGGACAATGTAATAAGAATACATAAATTAATATGCTATGCAAATAAAAATTAAAAAGGGTTTCTATCATTAGTCTTGATTTAGATAAGGCTTTTGACTCAGTTAATTGGTCATACCTGTTTAAGCCACTTAGTGTATAATTTCTTACCTGATCTAATTGCATTAATTTCTAAGTTATAGAATAACTCTTGCACTTATGTTAAAATAGGTTCTTTTATTTCTAATTCCTTTAAACTACAAAAAGGCACAAAACAAGTCTGTCCATTATCATGTTTACATTTTGCATTAGTTATAGAACCCTTTACTAATAGTATTAGATCCAATAAGAACATTAATGGAATCAAAATAAAATAAGATTTTGAAATAAAGATTCAGCTCTTTGCTTATGATATTTTACTAACAATAGGAAACATAGAGCATTCATTAGAACATATAATTAGTTCTATCAATCAGGTCAAAAATCTTGAAATTAAGATTTAGTCATAATAAAGCAAGTGCATTACTAATTAATGATAAATTAAAGAAACATACAAAATGTTTCAACTTCAATTTGGATTAGTAATCAAATTAAATACCTTGGTATAACCATTATGTGTAATAGTAAAGAAATATACAAACAAGTTTCAACAGGTTGTTGATAAAATTTTAAGTTTAGTCACAAATTGGAACACATTCTTTACCATGGAAGACTGATTAATGCTTATTAAAATAGTACTTTTGCCTAAAATATTGTTTGTTTTACAATCTTTAGTACTATCTCTACCCAAAAAAATTGAAGATAAATAATATTCTACTTAAGTTTTTGTGGCATCCTAATAAACCAAGAGTTTCATTAGATTGGCACTGAAAAGTTTGGGAAAATGGTGGAATAGGATTCCCTGATATTCAATTGTATGCTACTTCAACAATTGTAAAAGTTATAGCATTGTGGATAAATTCATCTTATGATTCAAAATGGAAACAAATACATCAATAAATATTATTAGTAAATAATAACTATATCACAACCAGTCATAAACAGATAGTCCCCAACAGTTTTATCTAGTTATTAAAATTTTTTTGTGTAAATGGAATTATACTGTCTTCTCAAATTCCCCATTTAAATAACACAATTTCCTCTTTCCAAAAGTTCACATATTCTAACCATTGTATTAAAGACTTAATATTGTCTATGTTTCCAATTGCATATACAAATGATTGCTTAGAAACTCATAACTTTAACAAAATGCTAGTATTGAAACAACAAAGTAGCTTTTTTGGCATCAATTCTTAAATGGTACTATCTATCTATCTATCTATCTATCTATCTATCTATCTATCTATCTATGTGTGTGTACTGTTGAAAACTTAAGGTTCAAATACAATAAAAATTCTGAGAAATGGTTAAGTTTACAAATATTTAGAGACCCTGAACACAGAGCTTAATAAGATATTTAACATAGATGAGAAATTGTTCCCCAAATTATTGGAGTTCTTAATAAATATAAATAATAATGCAATGAAAAATCAAATTTGTCACAAATTTATAAATTTCTTAAATTAGATTTCATATATTTAGACAATTCCTATTGGAACTACTCCTCAAAATGAATAATCAAAGACTTCTCTGAAGAATACAAGAAAATAATATTAAAATCCAAAGATAAAACTACATCTTTACTACATTGGAAAAAATTCACTTGGAAATTCTTACATGGAGCTTTTGTCACTCCTAACAAAATGACAGTTATGTATAAATCAAATAGAATTAAATGCTGGAGAAAAAACTGAACATGTTTGTACTCCTAAATTCTATATTTTGTATCTTCACAATTTCCCATCTACAATATCTTATTCTCTCCACCAAATGAGTATCTGAAAAGAAAGATAAAGTCGCAACCGACTTTTTCTTTTCCTGTCCTTTTAAACTTTGGTGAAATATTTTTTGTGTGTGTATTTCTCTTCTTTTCTTTACCACTTTCATCAGTGGAATTCTTATAACTGCCTTATTTCATTTTTGCATGTACCATCTTCAGAAATCGCATCCCCCATTAACACAGTACTTATACTTCTGGTAACACAGTCTAAGAATTTTCAGTGTCCTGCTGATGTGCTTTACTGTCATCATCACTTAATGCACAGCCCTTTTCTTGCCCTTCACCTTGAAAAAATCATGTTCCTGATTTACCTGTATGTTCATCTATTTATTTTACTACTTCCTCTGACCTACTTTGTATTCTCTCCTCATTTTTATTTACCATCTCTTTACAAACAAAATAGAAATGAAATATATTTTTGCATATCCTGCATTCTGTTTTACTGTTTTGTACATTATGCCCCCTTTCATCTCATTGTTGGCACCTTTTTGACAGTCTTTAATGAAAAGTGGACAATCCCTTCAAAACTAACAAGCTTTGGACTTTCCACAGTTTTGTAGCACACAAATCACTTGCACCAGCAATTTAATTATACATGGATGATGAGTCACATTTTATTTAAAATAACCTCAGGTTCCCATTCCCCATTTCATAAATTTCTTTCATCTTTTTTAAAGAAATGTTAACATCTTTCCACATTAAATTTAAGAACACAATGATATCATTTTAGTTATTTCCTCAGTTTTAAACTGTATATTGATTTTTTAAACTGTGATTTTTGTTCTGAAAACATCCATATATTCAATGGATGAATTTTCTTGTTTAGTTTCATATAGGGCAAAAATCTTTCTAACAAGGAACATTTTTCAGATGTCACATCACAAAAGTTTATTTTCTGAAATGAATAAAGGATCTAACTTCTGCAGCTTTAAAGCACATAGGTATCATTATATTGTCCCAAATATAATCCCTGGCAACTGCATTGTCATTTTAATAGATGTTCTCATTCTCACCATTGGTCTTTATACCTCATTATATATATACAGCTAGGTCTCTCTCTTCTGCTTTTTTCTTTTCTTTTCTGATACTGCTGTAGAATAAATTATGTCCTTTTAAGCTTGCTACAATTCTGACTGCAACTCACTGACTTCTATACCTGTCTCACCCAACAGTTTTTCCTGCAGCCTCACCCCATAATGATAAAAAATCCTCATTAAGATCTCCTGTTTAATTTTTAATTAAGCGTTATTAATGCTTTAATTTAAGTATACATTTTCATTCTATTTACTGGTTACAACACTACTACAGATATTTACATAAGAACACGTGCAGATGTTCTTTGAAAATATCAAAGTATATAGTAGCATAAGACCTGAGTTTATAAATGCATTCAAATGGTTAAATGCCTTTAATGTTTTTAGCATAGTTTAAAGTTAATTGATTAATGAGCAGACTTTCCCGCCTTGAGCGGTTGTATATAATCCCTGAACAGTTTTATGTGATTTATCTGATGAAGCGTGGATGGACCACGCGAAAGCGCTCGTTTTTTACTTCCAATAAACTATTTTGTATCCTGAGAATTGCCAACGTGTCTTGTTCCTGTTACAGCAGCTTTTCGTGATTATTGGATGTTTTTTATGTGGTTTGGTACTGTACCTCATCTACACAGATCTCCTGTTTAAAGTAATCAGTCCCTTCCTTATCAGACTTATCTCCATCTCATAGCATAGCAGTTTGTATGTCCACACTCATACTCTCTGGTATGTTTGACTTGTATAAGCCTTCATTTTGAATGTTTTCAAATAATGTGACAGTTCCGTTACCCATATTGTATCCTTCCATATCCATATCAAAATCAGCAGTATTAGTATAAGCACTTGCATCTGGGCGGCTGCGGTGGTCCAGCGGTTAGCGTTGCTGCCTCGCTCACAGCAAGAGGTTCTCCAGTTCAATCCTTGGCTGGGATGCCTTCTGTGCAGAGTCTGCATGTCCTCCCTGTGGTCGTGTGGGTTTCCTCCGGGTGCTCCAGTTTCCTCCTACATCCCAAAGACATGTTGCAGATGGATTGGAAACTCTAAATTGGCCCTAGGTGTGAGTGTGTGCATTTGTGTGCCTTCTGTGGAAGGCTGGGCGCCGGGCTGGCAACTCAACACCATAAAACTCCACTGCCAATCATGAGCGGAGAGGTGATCCACTGTGGCGACCCCTAACTGGGAAAAGCCGAAAGAAGAAGAAGAAAAAGTATCAGCACTTGCATCTCCTTCTGCATGTCTCTGCACAGTGATTCCTTTCACTGTAATGCCTTCCTCTGCCATCTTGTTTCTCCTCCCAGCAACCCTTCTGCTAGGGACTGGATAAATGTATTTATTTATCTATGTATTCACATTTGTTTACTGGGACAGTCTGACTGGGAATTAAAAAACCCTTTTCCGTGTTGGCCAGCGGAGAAAAGCTCCATGATTACATTTACAATGCTATTATGATAATGTACAAAACATCTATTAAAGCAAAAGCATTTATAAGGTTATAACAGAAATACATCAAGAGTTCAACACTGAATTAATTATACTGTGCAATACACAGTAAAGTAAATGTTTTATCTAAAATTAACACAAAAAAAGTTTTGGTGGTTGCACTGTACAATACACATACTTTAAAGGAACATTCTATATAAAGATAGTATTGGAGATAGTTAGGCATAGCGAGGGGTGATAATGATTATTGGGTGCCCCGGTCGGGCTGATACAAGTATGAACATATGAAGATACAGTGATTGATATATTTCTGTGTAATGGAAGGAGATCTTTAGATAAGATTAGAGAAATGTGAGATGAGATAGAGATGAAGTTCTGTGAGTGATGCATTAGTGAAGAATATATAGCAGAAGACATGCAGGGGGAGGTGTGTGGTGACCAGAGAGATATGAGTTTGGGATAAGAAGTAAATGAGGACCTTGATAAGGTCATTGGTATGTTAAGGGAGTAGTTTGATTATGTTTAGTTTAGAAGAACTGAGTCTGCACAAGAGATGTGCTGTATTGCAGTGACGTGTAATGATGTACCCTGGTAAAATTTCCCCAAGTCACTATGAATACACTTGGGTATCTTTTGAAAAGAGGTCATTGATGTAATGGGACCATCCCAGTCAACAAAGGATTAATAAAATAAATAATTTCTAAACATTTGGTCTGAGCACCATATGATGCATGACTCCCTATTGCTTCTATTATATTTTCTTTGTGAATATACAGATCTCATTGCAGCATAACACATCTTGTTTGTCAAACTGATTCCCTTTAAATAGACTACAAAATATGCTATTCTGACTACAGTGATCATATACCGGTCAGAGTTAATTACTGTCTACCACAATCCCTTCACTTTACTGACATTATATTTTGTGATTTGACCATTTGTTTTGTAATCCTAATTTAGATTTTTTACCAAGTCTTGTGATGCTATACAAAACATCAGGTAAAATGGTAATGCACACAAGCCACAAAAGCAAAACCATCAAAATGTCACTGAAATAATAGCACCTTTCCTGTGCAATACCTTCAATCCCCTTTGAAGGTAGCTCGTCTGAAATATGCAAATGACCCTTTAGGAATATAGAAGTGTTACAGCTACATGACTTCTGAAGGTTCAGTGACTTTTTACTTTTTACAAATCTTTCTTGAGGTATTCAGGCCAATAAAGCCAAACTCCATTAGCTACAGACATGAAGTGATTCACCCCTTCTTATGGATTCATCAGTAGAACACAAGTAGATAGTTGTACCATTTTCTTAAACTACTCAGCTTTTTGAGCCTTTTGTCCATAACATAAAGACACTAAAAGTGAAATCATTACTACTGCAAGCTATCTTAGAAAATGTAAGCATTTTTTACTGTGATAATTCTATTACCCAGTTTGCAATTTTTATATTAGATGTGGTGATTTGTTATGCTATTTTTATCTTATATTTATTTACAGGAGGAGTGCACTGATCACAGTGGACCATTTACAGGGATAGCCTGGGCAAGCTTATCACAGTGTAAAGAAGAAATAGTGTTATATATAGTGTAATAAAGAGATTTTAGGGACTAAAGATTTCAGCAGATTTACCAGAATGAATAAATAAGTGCAGGAGGAGAAGTAAATTGATATTGGATAGGTAGTGAGATTTAAGTGCTGGTGACCTTGCCATTAAGCTATTATAAGTAGGTGTTTTCTAAGTTTAGTTCTAAATTCTGCATGAGGGGAGATCTCTTAAGTTGGTAGTGATTCCCAGTGTTTAGGGGTTGGTGCGGAGAAAACATGATTAATGCAGTGTGGTTTACTTTCAGGTGTGGCCAGATTGGCTGTGGATTGTGAGAGATGTCTTAGATTGTAAAACAAGGTTTTAGGAAAAACATTGTGAGCTAGAGTTGAGAATGAGTTAGGAGAAAGTGTTTTTTACAGGAGGGAGGCTAGTAGGTGATCACCTGATTCACCAGGTCATGCCTCAAGAATTGATTTGGCACATGACCATACCATAATGCTAGTAAAATCCTCACGCCAACATGTCAGTGTATCGACTGGAACAAATTCTAGGAGCCAGATTTATGGATTCGTATTCTCAGAAGCCTATGGAATGTCCTTTATTATTGCTGATGTTAGCAACAATCTGTTAACTTCTACCCAAACATATTCATTAAATAAGTATAGAAAAATATCCTGTAATGACAAAAAAGGGAAAGAAAAAATTATTTCCATTTTGGAGCCTACTTATTTTTAGAATGAGATGCCAGCCTAAGCTAAGCAGCTTTGCAATAAGTATCCAAGACTGGGATTCACAAATCCCTGTGCACAACTGACTGGATCATTTTCCTCTAGGTAATTCATGCCTTTCCACTGTTCCCCAGAAATTTCAGCATTAATCTCATCAGTATACTGAGAAAGAACAAGGAGGGTCAGCTATAGCTCTCTGGAGAGTTGGTGTAATGGATATTGCCTTTACCTTACAGATGCAATGTACAGGGTTTGATTCTGTCCTCTAGTTATTGACTAGGTTTATAACAGTCAGTAGCCTAATTGCTTATTTATAGGTTCATAGGATGCTACTAGGCTATTGAACCAATGGTCTTCACAACCATAGCCATTAAATCCCAATATAATACTATATGAGAAGTATTGTTTATGCCCAAGGTTTTTCTAGCAAGGACTACTCATGTCCAGGAGAGAATCCTGGGCAATCCCCAGCAGACATTTATGATTTCTCATCCAGTCGTCTAGGTTATGCTTAAACAGGGTCATGCAGGTGTTCTGCTTGATGTGGATTAGAAGCCTATTCTAGAGGAGTTGCAACCTCTGAGAGCTGTATCTGTCTCTCTAGCAGGTCCTGTTTATGTCATAGGTTAAATTGAATTCCCTGGAATGTGTGACTCTAGTCCCATTTGATTTATGGATGTGCATTATTTCCATTAGATTTGGGTCAGAGATAACCTTGTAAACCAGACACAAGTAGCCTCCCAGTAGTCTATATGCTACTGAGTACATTGACAGTGACTTTAGTCTGTCCGTATAAGACATGTGCTGGAGACCCTAAATTTTCTTAGAAATTTCTGAGGTCTCTCAAGTTGATGCAGGTGTCTGGTATGGTACATACCAAAGGGAGCATTATATTCAATAACAGGCCAGATGAGGAATGAGTACAGGGCAGTTATAACCTCTTTTGCTCTTGTGGTGATGCCTTTGTTAATCAGGTGAGTGACACAGAATGCCTTCCTCATCACAGTAGACACACGGTGGTCAAAGCTGAGGTCACAGTCAACTTGTGTTCCCAGGTCTCTCACTATTGAATTGGTATTTAGGGTATTATTTTTTATTTTATAAATGGCAGGGATATTGTTTTTACCAAAGGGAATACTGATGCATTTCTAGCATTTAGTTTAAGACCATGGCTTTGGCACCAATGATTGGCCTGTGTAAACCCCTTTTGAAGTATGCTGACATCGCTAGGGAATTCTATGATAGCACCTAATTTGTAGTCATTTGCAAACTTGGTTAGTCACAGACCCCCTATTATGGCCTGGACTTCTGAGAAGTATATGCCAAACAAGAGGGGGCCCAGCACTGACCCTTTTGGGATACCACTGGTAACAGGTGTGCTGATAAAGGTAAAGTCTCCCCCTTTGACTGAGTGCTGTTGATCTGTGAGCCAGTTTGTAACTCAAATGACAACATAGGGGTTGATATTCAACTGGGTTAGTTTGTCAATGATGCCCAAATGTTAGATAGTGTCAATGGCCTTGGCCAAGTCAAGATAGGCTGTGTGCATGGCTTTGCCCTCGTCTATGGCTCTGGTCATGTTTTCAAAGAAGTCCACCAGGTTTAGCAGGCATGACCTGCCCTTGACAAAAACCGAACTGGAATGGATCCAGGGTTTGGAGGTCACCTATATCCTTATTTATGAGGTCCATGATGATTCATGCCATTACCTTACAGATAAGGCTTGTTAAACTTATGGGTCTATAGATAACTGGGTCTCTTCCCAAGCAGTCCTTATGGAGGGGGATAACAGTCACTGTTTTCCATTCAGTGGGGACAAAACCAATACTCAGGCTGTGGTTGAATAGAGTGCCTAATGGAGTAGCTAGCTCTTGTTTTAGAACATTAAGACCTCACCCCAGAATGCCATCTGGTCCCATGGAGGCTGTGTTCTTAGCCTTGGAGGGAGCATTGATGACTTGGGAGGAGGAAATGATGAAGACATGGTTTGTGGTATGCTTGGGGGGGGGGGCGGGGGGTAGGTGTGTGAAATTTTCACCAAGACTGTCTGCTAGCAGGTTTGAATTTCCACAGGGTCAGTGTGTGTGATGCCATCCACAATTAGTTCATCACACATCTGAGCCCTACATTTTAGGTTGTGGACATAGCTGAAAAAAGCCTTATGGTTATTCTTGGCTATGGTTGCTAAATTTTTCTCATAGTTGCTCTTTGAAGATTTTATGAGCTGTCTTATTTGCTTGTTTAGGCTGAGGCGGGTGCTCTTCCAGTTCTGGGATCTCACTTTTGTATTTTTAGACAGCAGCTTCTTTCATTTATTGTGTAATTTATTAATGCTAGATGTCTACCAGGATAGTTTGCTTCTTCTTGAGGATCTTGCTTTAAATCTATCTGGCATGGCTGTGTCTATATACGTGTGTAGATGTTTATAGAGGGCATCAGTGTATACCTTTGTATAGCCATCAATACCATCTGTGGAAACTAGAGCTTGGAAGTTGATTATACCTTCCCTTAGGAGGATATACTTAGCTTTGGTGATGTTTTTTAGCCTGACTTCTCCTTTGGGGAGTTGTGGGGCTATTGGTACTTCAAAAATGACCAATTTATCGTCAGATTTAACCAGTGCAGGCCCTACACTTGGGCATTGCATCAGTCACTTATATTGGTGAGGACCAGGTCTAGAATATTGGAGCCCCTTGTGGGGTGGTGCAGTCTTTGTTCCAGGGCATTTGAGTTAACAAAGTCAAGAACTTTTGTGCAAGTGAGTTTGGGCTCATATAAGTTTCTCAATTAAATGGAAGGATAGTAAGTCACCCATGACTAGCGTGTTAGGTTATACCTTAATTGTCCCAAGTAGGTCTAAATAAGCTGTGTAGACATCTTGGTTCATGGAAGGGGACCTGTAACTGACGATGACCTGAAAGGGGGGGGGTCTTACCCACCATAATGTGGACTTGGAATAGCTCCATAGAGTTTTCTTGTCTAACCTGTCTAGAGCTGTAGTTATCTTTAATGAAGATAGATGCTCCACCTCCTTTGGTTCTCATGCCTTCAATTTGTAGTCTGCAGGTGTGGAAGGCATTGTAGTTCTGCAAGGCCACAATACTTTCGGCAGCCTTGACTTAGGTTTCTGTGACTACACAGACATCAACATCTTCCAGGGAGAGGAATGCTCCCAGATAGTGCAGTTTCTGATTTAAACTCCTCGAGTTTAGTAGCATGACCCTTAGTTTCTTTGTGTTTGATATTTTCATGTTGAGAATTTTGTTGTTGTGACCTCTGGTTATTGGTTAGGCTTAAAAAGATCCCTCAAAACAGTTAGGATAATATTTATCTGTTCACCTAGATCATTTGCTCAAGAGTCAGAGGTGTGGGCAGTCACATAGCGTGACAAACAAGCTACTGTTTTTTCCCTGCTCTTTTTGTCTGCCTCAGCCCCCATTGAGACATTAAGCTAATGTGTCTGAAATTCTGACCATATACCTAGAGCTCCAATACTGGTTTTATTTGATTGGATCCCTCTGTAGCAAGTCTGCTATATTTAACACAGAGTTACGCCAACCCAGGGTCTTTTATTCAAGACTCTGAGATGTGTGGAAAGCCCCAGAATGTGAAAAACAAGCTTTTCATCAAAAAGGGGAAAAAAAAAGCTTTTATTTAAATTCTTTTTAAATGTTGTAGTGATCTGTGTGCTGATGCATTTCATACTTTTCTGCTTTTTTCCACGTTTTAGCCAAAAAGGTTATCTGTTTGCAGTTTTTAGTTAGTTCTGGGATCTTAGTCTTGTAGCTCCATTTGCTGTTCTGGGAAGATAGTGCATTACTACAAGATTTTAGCATTGTTTATACATTATAATACACTCTGTCTCCATAAGTAAAATTATTTGTAAGAATTAGCTGTTTGTATTTTGACCCCTGTTTGGACCTTAAATAAATCTGTAGATTCATTCACAGTTCTGGCAGAGCTGTGGACTACTTCCAGATTTGAGCCTCATTTTTTTATCATAAACAGCTTTACTGGTAAATTTCTGCATAGTCTGATCCTTAGTCTGTGGTAGGATTGCAGTAGTGGCAGTATTGTAAATTCTGCTCCATAATTTGTGCTTCAGTACTTTTCTAGCTGTTAATATTCCAGTTTTGCTGCTTATATTCAACTTATTATGTACCTGTTTAAAGATGTATGGCAGTGCTTTTCAGTTTAATTGGTTACTGTTTTTCCTGTTCTTTATGTCTGCCCAGTCCCCACTGAGCTATTAAGCTAAAGTTTCTGAAATTCTAACTATAAGACTAGAGCTCCAGTACTGGCTTTGTTTGATCAAATCCATCTCTAGGAAAGTCTGATTCTTACATCTTGAATCTTTCTCCACCCCTTCCACCCTTTTACTGTTGTAGTTTTAAAAAGTTGTGTCTCTGGCTTCCACCCCTTATGGTAATCTGGTTTCCAAAATCCCTCTCTCCCCTTAGAAATGCTACATCTAAAGCAATCCCAATCCCTCCACACCACATGCTCCAGAGACCTCAACCTCATTACCGCAATCAACAGAACATGCTGGAGGGACAGGTTCATAACCCAGAGATTGCCCATGCTCTGGAGTCAAGTAGAGCACCTCACTGGCCCTCTTCAAGAGAAATCTTGAGGAGTGAATGGGAAATAGAAAGTTCACCCTGGGGATCACTCCAGTGACTCTACTTGATAGAGGCACTGGGAGCTAATGTCAGGCAGCACGATGCCAGGGCACTTCTATGGGCTAGGCTTGTAAAGGCTCCAGGGCTATTAGCCTAGTACACACCTATGAACCTATGAGACCACTCAGTCCATAACCTGCAGTACACCACCCAAACAGAGGTCTGAACAACATGGATGTGCAATTTCCAAAAGTCTCCATAGCCAGCTTGGTAGATATGGGCATGTTCACAGACTACCATTTAATCCTTAAAGAAACACAGTATGCAAGAACTGTACATACAAAATTTCACTGCAGGCAAAAATCTCACATACAAACAAGGTTGTCAAAACACATACCCTACATCGGGTCTATATTAGATGAAAGAATGCTTAAAATGTCAAGTACGCTATTCTTGACAGATTTTAAGCTAATGTTCATTTAAGCGAGGAGTGACATAGTTGAAAATCATATAATTGAAAAACATTGTTTGGCCAACACCACTCCCCTAGTGCCGTACTGAATATGTATCTGCTACCGATGTAATCCATTACTCAAATAGGTAAGCTATATTGACTGTGACTATCAAACTATTTACAGTGAACTGAGTATTTAATAACTGATTGTGTTCTAAGTAACATAAACACACGCGAGTGAATCCTGGTAGTGAAACACATTCTCTATTCTACACCTTTAATAGCATTGCAACCACCTGTAGATATTCATCTGTAGTGTATTCAGCTTTGTTTAGCAAAACAGTTTGTAGAATTTCATGTCTCAGAACAGTCTTCCTTTTCCTGGGTGAAGGAGGGCATGCAGACTTTAACCTGGCTTCATCAACTTTATTTTGCTTCCTAACTAAAACTGATAGCACAGAAGGAATATTGCAGATATGTCGTCCTAAAAGACAATGAATCCTTCTGTGCCATCCTTCAACATGATTCTGAATTTGCGGCAAAGATAGTTTATTTAAGTCTGACACATTCCAAAAGTTGACAGGGAACATAACAGGAAATTTGGAACAAGATGTCTATTGTGTTTGTTGTTTATGTATATATCCAAACCTTATACATCTGAAAAATAAGACACTAACTCTTTACCTTCACTTGGAAATACTTTGATAACTTCAGAAATGCAGGTACAACTTCATCTTCGCTGAGGAAAGACAAAGCGATTAGTTTCTTAACAGACAGTTGAAAAGACACAGATTTCCAGTACAAACTAGCTAAACCCAATGATTGTAATTTCCTCCAAATAGCTTGTGCATGGTGAAATAGACAACCTTTACAAACTGCATCAGTAAAGTTGGTTTTAACACTATTTGTCCCAGTCCCATTCAATAAACGCAACACACGGAATGACATTTGACGACCTTTATTAAAACTTCTATAACATAACTTAGATTACCAAAATTTGTTAAATACAACTGAACATGGTGTAGTTGAAAAAATAAGCAGCATCCATACCTCCGCTTGCTTATCTATTCAACAAGAACTCCTTGAAATGCACCACCAGACACCAGAGGGGGAACAGACGAGGGCAAGCTTGTCCCTCTTCTCCACCACCAGCCTGACCAGGATGTTCCCCTCACCACCAACTTCCATCAGCTAGCCACCCTTAGGGGATACGGCCAAACATCATTTGGTGTACCATAATTACCAGGACATTATCAGCCCCTGGCAATTACCTAATGCTTACCAAAGCATCACCTGCCACTGGAGCAGGAATACTCAACCCCAACCACCAAAATAAAAACAATTGCATATCACCCTTCCCAACCAATTCCTTTTACTCGCCCAATGACATGCACAACCTGAAAAACTTCAAAATGCCATTTAACAACCACCTTGCCAACACCAACTACCCATATCAACAATAAGGCACCTAAACCCCATGATGGCTTTAGCAGTCAGACCCCGCTTTGCTCTATCAATACCCTTGAATGCCACCAACAATATACCAAACTGAAAATGCCCTATGCCACAGTCAAAACCAGAATGAAAATGCCCTATGCCACATCGTCAAAACAAGATTAGTGACATGCCAACCCCATCCTGCATGTATAAATTAAACCATATCTTTCTCTCCTTCAAGTACAGCAAGTCAGACCACACTTCCATGCAAGGACACTCACGTAGATCACAACTTGACCCAATTACTCAATGCTTGCCCTGCGTGTTCCACCATGAACCAATGACCATCTATCTCCTGCAACAAACCTATCACAACCCTTCAACATAATGAACCCCTAGCCATAATTAACTTGACATCCCCTTAACACCCATGTGACTAACGAGCAAATATTAAAGTGGATTACCTACATGTTATCATGCACCACTCTGGAAAGAAAACCTGTAAACCTATAACACCTAAAGCAAGACCTTAATGCCCACCATTCCCCTGTGATAAGTTTGTGTTCCCTCAAGCACCACCTCAGAAAGGTCTGCTACACCTATGTTAGCAATTTCATGGATGCCCATGGTAAATAATGTCACTATTCCATGACAGGCCCAGTCCATAAGAAAATAAATTACATTCTTAAGCATCCTATGAGCCCAAAGTTACAAGTTACCAGATGACAAGCCTGCAAACAGTAGAGGCACAGCCAACCCGAACCACCACTCATACTCACAAGACCTATAAATCCACATTCCTAGCTCAGATTAAGTTAACTTGCCTGGATGATATCCCAATACTGAGCTGCCAGTGGTAGGAACATCTATCACAGAAGCATCCAACCTTCAAGCTCACCTCCTTCCAGCCACCAATTGACATTCTCTATGTATTTGCCTATCTGCAACCTCAATACTCACCAGTCCAGCAAACCGCTCTGCAAAGAAAAGAAACAAGTGCAAATCCTCTAACCACCAGCCAACACTGCCAAAGGCCCACCATGTCAATCCACTGTGCAGCCACTACCCTGCCCCATATTCCTATTTATGTCATCCCCGTTTAATCATGCTTGTTTGTTGTAGGGTTTCCATATCGTTATTCTATACTCAAGTTTGGGTCTAATGTAAGTAACAATTAATGACGTCATTATTTTGATTACCTAACTTTATATTTCTTTTATACCACCTGTAGTACTATAATTATCATTATCCACTTGGCTGAAAGGATTAGAAAAACTCATAGCTAATCTAGCCATATACCCTGGGCTTTAAATGAGTCTGCAGTTTCAATTACTATGTGCTGAATTACATTCTCACCTTTCAATGTATGCCTACCAAACTTCAATGCTTGGTGTGATGTATGAACTTAGAAAATTGATAGAACAGATATTGCCTTAACTTTCTGAAGAGGAGAAGTTCTGAAACTCAAATGACCCTCACAACTTGAGCCCTTAGTAAATGCTCCACCCTTTCCATATCCTGTTGATAGAAGGAAAACAATCCAGGAATCACCCATATCCCTCTTAAGGTGGTAGAAAAGTAAAGACAACGACGCAAATAGATAAACTTGCTTATACAATACAAATACAAGTGCCATAATAACCATAAATAAAATGAACATAGAACCATCCACATTCCTGCTAGGCAACCAACACCATGTCCGTCCTAAGAGCAACATGTGCTGTACTCTGGAACTAGGAGTTGTCCAGGGCCTACCTGAATCATCAACCACACCCAAAAGCCTATTCTAAAAATTAATACCACTTCTTAACCATTCTATGAGCTTCCTAGTTTCCCCCCAAAACTATACAAAATGTTCCTTTGTCTACCCTTTCCCCATAAGTGTCCCTGTTCCGTAGCATACTTGAATGGTGAAACAATAAAGGTGAAGAACATTTTAACCATCCCATTCTGCTACCCATAGAGCAGCTTCCAGAACCTGCAGTGGCATCAGCACTAAAGAGGAAAATCTTTAACAGACATTACCCCTATCACACTAACTTGCAAGAGGTTTCAGATAGAGGTTGTGTCTCAGTGTGACTCAGCCTTATATAACCTGTACTCTGACCCCCAGACCATACTTCATTACCACAAAGTCTGTTACTCAACACTCCTCTGACCCAATCGATCCAACAACCTCTGCCTCCCATCTGACTGAGACTACCAGCATGCTCCACCGCACCCAACATGAAGGTTCAGAAAGTAAAGGAATGGAGCTGCAACCATCCTCACCATCCCCGCGTTCCCAGAAGACACACAATTCCCATTTTCTGACATGCATTTAAATACTCAAGTCACTCATTAAAGGAGCCATACTCCACACTGAGTATAAAAGACACAGGTCTGCAAACTGCTACAATGAATTCTCAAAATTTTTTTATCAATTTATTCAGTTACTGAATGACTGGACTACAGGCAACCACTGTGCCACACACCTCTGATTGCCCAGCCATTGGACCATAACATTCCTCCTCCAACTGTATACCTCTGCCCCCTCACCTCTTCCATATTGCTCCCGAAACTTGTGTTCTTGTTCAGTTAAGCTGCACTGCCAACTATCTCCTGCACTCCACAAGCCAAAATCTTGTTTATGATCAATGACTCTACTGTCACCATTGCTTCATTGCTCCTGTCCAATGTTCCTCAGGCATAAATAGATCTCCGCTATGACCAACCGCACAAACAAACCCGAGAACATCTGGACAACAGAAGCCCGCCACCAGACTGAGATGCCACACCACAACCTACAATCGCAGTCCTCCCATAGCCACAATTGGTCCTGAGGAAAACCCCCAGAATGAGGCACCACCGACCGGACCCAAAGAAGCAGCCCACTCCAGTCAAATAGCAGCAGCAGCACAGTTTCAATGAGGACAGTATGCAGTCTGAGACCAAAGGAATATAGAGGTGATGGCAGCATTTTAAAGTTTAAAGACTAAAAATGGCAAACTTGCTAGCATTTTTATTCCTGGAGCACTAAAGCATGCATAGCCACAGAATCTCACTCTAATTGTAAGAGCAACATACGTCCAATACAATAGCATAGTGCTCCGCATTTTATTCAAGAGCCCTAAAGAGGAACCAAATCTATTGATATCCAAAAAATCTATGACATGATATTTGCAACAAGTCCCTGGTGACATTAAAAATGTTAGGCGCGAACACTGAAGAGATGGATACATATGGACACAGCAATGACTCCAAAAAAACCACCTCCTTCACAATCAGCTCCCTAGCAACTCACCTTGCCTACATACTGTCCGAGTCACGCAAACCTAAGCTCGCATCCTGCTTTTTTTGTGCCATTATACCAGTTTGCAACTCACCATACAAGCTTTTTTTCTTTTTATATATAAAATGCATCCTGACAACAACAGAAATCAGGCCTCTTATGTTTCTGTGTGTGTGTGTGTGTGTGTGTGTGTGTGTGTGTGTGTGTGTGTGTGTGTGTGTGTGTGTGTGTTTATGAGCGGAGAAAGTGCGCAGCCCTGCTAGCTCCACACTGCTCATGCGCGGTGCTAACTGTTGCCTAACTTGTTCATAACCCACAAAAAGGCATTACCGGAAATTGCATAATTACCTCAGAATGTGGCACAACAGACTAGCTCATAAAGGAGCATTTTATTTAGCCACAGCTCACTCTTACCGCTCCCCATCTTCCAGTCCAAACATTTCACCACCGCCTCTTACAAAGTGCAACAGATTAGCAGAAAGGAGAACACTTACTAACAACCCATGCTACCCCCCCCCCCCCCCACAACACTGTGTAATTATTCCTGCCATAGTTTAAAAAGTTATGGCTTAATATACTGCTTCCAAAATGTAAATTGGACTCTCACTCTTTCAGTATGCAGGACGGAATCTTTAAGAATTAAAAGGAGGTACAATTTACCCGAACCAGCAAGTTCGTTTATTATGAGAATTTTTTTTTTTATATAACTTATGAAAACCGGCAATAAAGTACTGGCCTACTGTAAAGCTTCTCACTTAGCAACCTGCTATCAAATCTTCCTAAGAGGCAGAGTCACAGACCTGACCAAACTGACATTCTGTGAAGTCAAGATGGCAGAGCAGTGTGTCCGCCACACACAGCAGCTGAAATGTCACCAGACCAGTGCACTTGCACAGGAACTGTAGCATAAGGGTTTTTAGGAATTGGCAGTTCTAAGCCAAAGCCATCACAGGACACAAAACTTAAGGCAAGCATGCCACAACAAACTGGAGCCATGAGCGGTGAACTGACTGAAAATACAAGCCGACAAGGTATGTATAAGAACAGAAACCCGATCTCTGCAAGTCAAAGAAACTCCAACTAGCCAAACCATGAAAGAACAAACATCGAACCAAAAGCAACCACCAAAGGCAGTGATACTACATCCATTCTCAAAGAAAACAAAACAAACACCACAAGTACGCAAGCAAATCACTCAACAATATACCAACTAAATAAAGTACAACCTACCCTGGAGATCTATATATACATATATAGTATGAAGGGAACTGCTTACCCATTTGGGACCAAACATGCCTGCTTACCAGCATGCCACTTCCTGAGTTAATATTAGCACCAATCGAACTAAAGAAGGATAACTTCCACATCAGCCACAACTAACCCCCCCCCCCCGACCACCATGTCAATGAAGTAAAAAAAAAAAAAAAAATTCCCTTTAACCAGCTTACATATGACAATACCCTATACCCTATGTACTCAACTCCTCCTGCCCACCACCAAACCAAGGCCTACCTGACCAAAGAACACACGGTCATCAGGACTTGAACCTGTAGTATAGCAAGTTCACTCCAAAATGTGATTACTTAATCAGCTACACTTTTCTTGGGTGAAGGAGGGCATGCAGACGTTAACCTGACTTCATCAACTTTATTTTGCTTCCTAACTAAAACTGATAGCACAGAAGGAATATTGCAGATATGTCGTCCTAAAAGACAATGAATCCTTCTGTGCCATCCTTCAACATGATTCTGAATTTGCGGCAAAGATAGTTTATTTAAGTCTGACACATTCCAAAAGTTGACAGGGAACATAACAGGAAATTTGGAACAAGATGTCTATTGTGTTTGTTGTTTATGTATATATCCAAACCTTATACATCTGAAAAATAAGACACTAACTCTTTACCTTCACTTGGAAATACTTTGATAACTCCAGAAATGCAGGTACAACTTCATCTTCGCTGAGGAAAGACAAAGCAATTAGTTTCTTAACAGACAGTTGAAAGGACACAGATTTCCAGTACAAACTAGCTAAACCCAATGATTGTAATTTCCTCCAAATAGCTTGTGCATGGTGAAATAGACAACCTTTGCAAACTGCATCAGTAAAGTTGGTTTTAACACTATTTGTCCCAGTCCCCTTCAATAAACACAACACACGGAATGACATTTGACGACCTTTATTAAAACTTCTATAACATAACTTAGATTACCAAAATGTGTTAAATACAACTGAACATGGTGTAGTTGATTCTAAACACAGCATAAACATCTTTGCGATGTTAATCAGGACAGTGTACCTGCTCACCCTGCCCCAGTAAGCAGCGCCCATACCTTTGCTCACTTACTTTACTTATGAAGCTTCATAAACCATTCACCGAATTACCTCCCAACCAAATAAGCAGCATCCTTACCTCCGCTTGCTTATCTATTCAACAAGAACTCCTTGAAATGCACCACCAGACACCAGAGGAGGAACAGAAGAGGGCAAGTTTGTCCCTCTTCTCCACCACCAGCCTGACCAGGATGTTCCCCTCACCACCAACTTCCATCAGCTAGCCACCCTTAGGGGATAAGGCCAAACATCATTTGGTGTACCATAATTACCAGGACATTATCAGCCCCTGGCAATTACCTAATGCTTAACAAAGCATCACCTGCCACTGGAGCAGGAATACTCAACCCCAACCACCAAAATAAAAACAATTGCATATCACCCTTCCCAACCAATTCCTTTTACTTGCCCAATGACATGCAGAACCTGAAAAACTTCAAAATGCCATTTAACAACCACCTTGCCAACACCAACTACCCATATCAACAATAAGGCACCTAAACCCCATGATGGCTTTAGCAGTCAGACCCTGCTTTGCTCTATCAATACCCTTGAATGCCACCAACAATATACCAAACTGAAAATGCCCTATGCCACAGTAAAAACCAGATTATACCAGAATGAAAATGCCCTATGCCACATCGTCAAAACAAGATTAGTGACATGCCAACCCCATCCTGCATGTATAAATTAAACCATATCTTTCTCTCCTTCAAGTACAGCAAATCAGACCACACTTCCATGCAAGGACACTCACGTAGATCACAACTTGACCCAATTACTCAATGCTTGCCCTGCGTGTTCCACCATGAACCAATGACCATCTATCTCCTGCAACAAACATATCCCAACCCTTCAACATAATGAACCCCTAGCCATAATTAACTTCACATCTCCTTAACACCCATGTGACTAACGAGCAAATATTAAAGTGGATTACCTACATGTTATCATGCACCACTCTGGAAAGAAAACCTGTAAACCTATAACACCTAAAGCAAGACCTTAATGCCCACCATTCCCCTGTGATAAGTTTGTGTTCCCTCAAGCACCACCTCAGAAAGGTCTGCTACACCTATGTTAGCAATTTCATGGATGCCCATGGTAAATAATGTCACTATTCCATGACAGGCTCAGTCCATAAGAAAATAAATTACATTCTTAAGCATCCTATGAGCCCAAAGTTACAAGTTACCAGATGACAAGCCTGCAAACAGTAGAGGCACATCCAACCCGAACCACCACTCATACTCACAAGACCTATAAATCCACATTCCTAGCTCAGATTAAGTTAACTTGCCTGGATGATATCCCAATACTGAGCTGCCAGTGGTAGGAACATCTATCACAGAAGCATCCAACTTTCAAGTTCATCTCCTTCCAGCCAACAATTGACATTCTCTATGTATTTGCCTATCTGCAACCTCGATACTCACCTGTCCAGCAAACCGCTCTGCAAAGAAAAGAAACAAGTGCAAATCCTATAACCACCAGCCAACACTGCCAAAGGCCCACCATGTCAATCCACTGTGCAGCCACTACCCTGCCCCATATTCCTATTATGTCATCCCCGTTTAATCATGCTTGTTTGTTGTAGGGTTTCCATATCGTTATTCTATACTCAAGTTTGGGTCTAATGTAAGTAACAATTAATGACGTCATTATTTTGATTACCTAACTTTATATTTCTTTTATACCACCTGTAGTACTATAATTATCATTATCCACTTGGCTGAAACGATTAGAAAAACTCATAGCTAATCTAGCCGTATACCCTGGGCTTTAAATGAGTCTGCAGTTTCAATTACTATGTGCTGAATTACATTCTCACCTTTCAATGCATGCCTACCAAACTTCAATGCTTGGTGTGATGTATGAACTTAGAAAACTGATAGAACAGATATTGCCTTAACTTTCTGAAGAGGAGAAGTTCTGAAACTCAAATGACCCTCACAACTTGAGCCCTTAGTAAATGCTCCACCCTTTCCATATCCTGTTGATAGAAGGAAAACAATCCAGGAATCACCCATATCCCTCTTAAGGTGGGAGAAAACTAAAGACAATGACGCAAATAGATAAACTTGCTTATACAATGCAAATACAAGTGCCATAATAACCTTAAATAAAATGAACATAGAACCATCCACATTCCTGCTAGGCAACCAACACCATGTCCGTCCTAAGAGCAACATGTGTTGTACTCTGGAACTAGGAGTTGCCCAGGGCCTACCTGAATCATCAACCATACCCAAAAGCCTATTCTAAAAATTAAAACCACTTCTTAACCATTCTATGAGCTTCCTAGTTTCCCCCCAAAACTATACAAAATGTTCCTTTGTCTACCCTTTCCCATAAGTGTCCCTGTTCCATAGCATGCCAATGAATGCTGAAACAATAAAGGTAAAGAACATTTTAACCATCCCATACTGCTACCCATAGAGCAGCTTCCAGAACCTGCAGTGGCATCAACACTAAAGAGGAAAATCTTTAACAGACATTACCCCATCACACTAATTTGCAAGAGGTTTCAGATCGAGGTTGTGTCTCAATGTGACTCAGCCTTATATAACCTGTACTCTGACCCCCAGACCATACTTCATTACCACAAAGTCTGTTACTCAACACTCCTCTGACCCAATCGATCCAACAACCTCTGCCTCCCATCTGACTGAGACTACCAGCATGCTCCACCGCACCCAACATGAAGGTTCGGAAAGTAATGGAATGGAGCTGCAACCATCCTTACCATCCCCTTGTTCCCAGAAGACACACAATTCCCATTTTCTGACATGCATTTAAATACTCAAATCACTCATTAAAGGAGCCATACTCCACACTGAGTATAAAAGACACAGGTCTGCAAACTGCTACAATGAATTCTCAAAAATGTTTTATCTATTTATTCAGTTACTGAATGACTGGACTACAGGCAACCACTGTGCCTCACACCTCTGATTGCCCAGCCATTGGACCATGACATTCCTCCTCCAACTGTATACCTCTGCGCCCTCACCTCTTCCATGTTGCCCCCGAAACTTGTGTTCTTGTTCAGTTAAGCTGCACTGCCAACTATCTCCTTTACTCCACAAGCCAAAATCTTGTTTATGATCAATGACTCTGCTGTCATCATTGCTTCATTGCTCCTGTCCAATGTTCCTCAGGCATAAATAGATCTCCGCTATGACCAACCGCACAAACAAGCCCGAGAACATCTGGACAACAGAAGCCCGCCACCAGACTGAGAGGCCACACCACAACCCACAATCGCAGTCCTCCCATAGCCACAATCGGTCCTGAGGAAAACCCCCAGAACGAGGCACCACCGATCGGACCCAAAGAAGCAGCCCACTCCAGTCAAATAGCAGCAGCAGCACAGTTTCAATGAGGACAGTATACAGTCTGAGACCAAAGGAATATAGAGGTGATGGCAGCATTTTAAAGTTTAAAGACTGAAAATGGCAAACTTGCTAGCATTTTTATTCCTGGAGCACTAAAGCATGCATAGCCACAGAATCTCACTCTAATTGTAAGAGCAACATACGTCCAATACAATTGCATAGTGCTCCGCATTTTATTCAAGAGCCCTAAAGAGGAACCAAATCTATTGATATCCAAAAAATCTATGACATGATATTTGCAACAAGTCCCTGGTGACATTAAAAATGTTAGGCGTGAACAATGAAAAGATGGATACATATGGACACAGCAATGACTCCAAAGAAACCACCTCCTTCACAATCAGCTCCCCAGCAACTCACCTCACCTACATACTATCCGAGTCACGCAAACCTAAGCTTGCATCCTGCTTTCTTTGTGCCATTATACCAGTTTGCAACTCACCATACAAGCTTTGTTTTTTTTTATATATAAAATGCATCCTGACAACAACAGAAATCAGACCTCTCATGTTTGTGTGTGTGTGTGTGTGTGTGTGTGTGTGTGTGTGTGTGTGTGTGTGTGTGTGTGTGTGTGTGTGTTTATGAGTGGAGAAAGTGCACAGCCCTGCTAGCTTCACACTGCTCATGCGCGGTGCTAACTGTTGCCTAACTTGTTTATAACCCACAAAAAGGCATTACCGGAAATTGCATAATTACCTCAGAATGTGGCACAACGGATTAGCTTGTAAAGGAGCATTTTATTTAGTCACAGCTCACTCTTACCACTCCCCATCTTCCAGTCCAAACATTTCACCACCGCCTCTTACAAAGTGCAACAGATTAGCAGAAAGGGGAACACTTACTAACAACCCATGCTACCTCCCCCCCACAACACTGTGTAATTATTCCTGCCATAGTTTAAAAAGTTATGGCTTAATATACTGCTTCCAAAATGTAAATTGGACTCTCACTCTTTCAGTATGCAGGACGGAATCTTTTAGAATTAAAAGGAGGTACAATTTACCCGAACCAGCAAGTTCGTTTATTATGAGAATTTTTTTTTTTTTTATATAACTTATGAAAACCGGCAATAAAGTACTGGCCTACTGTAAAGCTTCTCACTTAGCAACCTGCTAGCAAATCTTCCTAAGAGGCAGAGTCACAGACCTGACCAAACTGACATTCTGTGAAGTCAAGATGGCAGAGCACTGTGTCCGCCACACACAGCAGCTGAAATGTCACCAGACCAGTGCACTTGCACAGGAACTGTAGCATAAGGGTTTTTAGGAATTGGCAGTTCTAAGCCAAAGCTATCACAGGACACAAAACTTAAGGCAAGCATGCCACAACAAATTGGGGCCATGAGCGGTGAACTGACTGAAAATACAAGCTGACAAGGTATGCATAAGAACAGAAACCCGATCTCTGCAAGTCAAATATACTCCAACTAGCCAAACCATGAAAGAACGAACATCGAACCAAAAGCAACCACCAAAGGCAGTGATACTACAGCCACTCTCAAAGAAAATAAAACAAACACCACAAGTACGCAAGCAAATCACTCAACAATATACCAACTAAATAAAGTACAACCTACCCTGGAGATCTATATATGAACTGCTTACCCATTTGGGACCGAACATGCCTGCTTACCAGCATGCCACTTCATGAGTTAATATCAGCACCAATCGAACTAAAGAAGGATAGCTTCCACATCAGCCACAACTACCCCCCCCGACCACCATGTCAATGAAGTAAAAAAAAAAAAATTCCCTTTAACCAGCTTACATATGACAATACCCTATACGCTATGTACTCAACTCCTCCTGCCCACCACCAAACCAAGGCCTACCTGACCAAAGAACACACGGTCGTCAAGACTTGAACCTGTAGTATAGCAAGTTCACTCCAAAATGTGATTACTTAATCAGCTACACTCATCTAAATCCCTTAAGCACCTCCCACCCTTATCTCATTTCCTTCCAATCATCCCTCCCACCGTTTAACCTTTTCACCTCCCCAACTCATTGAACTAACATTAATATCCACCTAACACCCCTTGAAGATGTCCCAGGACAACTTGGCTTGTTGCCAAGCCTCATGTATTGCTGCTATTTCAAAGTCTGAGAGAATAAACTTCACTGATACATGTAAATCAGCATCAGACAAAAGATCAGAAGGACATTCCCACATGAAGTTATAACACTTGTAAGACTTTTTAGTCATTAGACAGAAGACTAGTGGAATGCACTTTGTATTTCCACCTACTGACAGTAATCCATTTATGCTATGCAGTTGTCTACAAAGCCGACCCTTTGTAAGAAATACACCATCCATTAACCATATTTGGGGCATACTCAGTTCACACAAGTTTTCTATGGTAGAAAATACAAGTACATGGATATTATTGTGTACGTCAACTATCCGTTTTTGTACAAAACTCCCCTCTCTTAAAGTGTAAGTACTCAGATTAGCAGTCTCTAAAGTTGTTGACATAGGAGTGTTGTTGTGTCTTTCGGCTTATCCCACAGCGGAACTCCGGTCCGCTAATGTTTGGTAGTGGATTTTTACGTGCCGAGTTACCAGCCCTGACGCACAACCTTCAACGAAGGCATGCCCATTCATGCATGAAGAAGCTCCAGCTGAGAATTGAATGTGACAACGTCTTGCTGTGAGGCAACAATGCTACTGCAGCACCACTACCGCGGGCATAGGAGTGTTGTTGTGTCTTTCGGCTTATCCTGGTTAGGGGTCGCCACAGCAGAACTCCGGTCCACTAATGTTTGGTAGTGGATTTTTACGTGCCGAGTTACCAGCCCTAGGAGTGTAATTTAATATATTCCTATGTCTAACCCTATTGACTTGCTGTAACATCGATCTCTTGCTAGGCAAAAAAAGTGTACATTCTGCAGATGTACTGGCAATAATGTCATTGACTACTAATGCAGGTGTATCCCTACAAATACGAGCAGACTGTTTTAACTTATCACATGCAACATTTTTTTCTACTTCAGTTGCATCTGATGCATGATGATGTGGTGTAACATTCATTAGCAGTTCCCCATATATTTCTTGTTTAGTTACTGCCCAACCCTTAAAATGCTCTTTCAGTTTAAACCTACAGCACCAATACCTTCTGTCTTTAACGACTTTCTCTAAATTATAAAGATGCCTGTCTATGTGTAGCATATCCTTTCCTTTCTGAGATTTGACAGTTTTGTAGTATTCTCCCACGACTCCAAGGGAAAGCAGTGTTGTGTTTGCCATGGTGTCAAATAGCGCATGTGCATCACAATTCATGTAGTAACTGACTGTATTTTATAACAGTGATAACTAATTAGACATTACAATTTCAGTACTTAGTTCTATTAAATGTATTGCCTGTATTATACATAACACTTTAACTATATTACTGTATCGTAGTTCACATGTAACACATCATTTAAACAATTACTTATATGTATCATAGTTTAATAGAACTGTGAAGAGCGTTAACGTCTTTACATCAGCCGTTGCTTTTCTGAGAGTTGACCGACTATGACTTTTCAAAATTCTAGATTTAGACATTCTCAGCTTTTGCCAAAATGAATGTTCGCTTAAAAGCTGTCGGTAAATGTGCACTTGACATTTTAAGCATTCGTTCATCTAATATAGACCCACTACATCTACCACACATAGTGTCCACCATACCCATAGACTAACGTGTGCTAAGGCACTAAAAAGCAATCCTCCCAAACCTCAAAGACCTCCTAAGCCTACAAACAGGAATGGCTATCTTCAGCAATTTCTAAAGCACTCTCCAAAAGCAACACCAAACACCACAAATGCACCTATATCTAGTGAAGCCACAACTACAAAACAACACATTACCCTAGACTCTTATCATAGGGGACTCTATTGTACAACACTTACATACACCACAAACCAGACTGGACAAGGAGAAGATCATCATTAGTTGTTTATCTGGAGCCAGGATCTGTCAAATTATCACACACTTAAGTCACTGGAACACAGGAACAAGTATGAGTCTGTCATTGTCCATGTGAGTGTTAATGACCTGAGACATGCTTCCCTGCACTATAGGAAGAGAGTCATTATTGATCTCTGCGAATATCTGTCTCAGGCAGGTATGTGCCTTGCACTGAGCAACATTCTACCTTCACAGAGAAAGATGCCACACTATGAACCAAAGATGACTGACTTCAATAATTGGCTTAGTTTCTGGTGTCTTTTCAGGAGGAGTCAATATTTGTCAGGATTGGGGAACATGGCTAACAAACCACATTGTTTTGCAAAGGATGATCTGCACCTGTCTCCCATAGGCAATGCCAAATTAACAAAAAACTACCAATATATCAAATAAAAGCCAAAGAAACCTAAAGGTGTTACTGCTCAATGCTAGGAGCCTAAACAAGAAACTCCACACCATACAAGCTCTCCTCACCCTGTAGAATATAGACATCTGTGTCTTTAAAAGACACATTAGCAACAAGTATACCTGCAGGTTGGTCAAACATGATGATGATGATGCCTTGGAGTTTATCCATGTGCAAATCACCATAGACAAAGTACCATACCATATTCTAGCAAGCTATAGGTCACCTTCTATATCTCAAGAACCCCATAGCTTGTACCTAGACCTACTGGAGACACTCACCATTAAACCAAATATCTTATTTATGGAAGACTTTACCTACCCCTCTATAGACTGGGAACCATACACTGCCTCAAACTCATAGTCACAGTGATTCCTAGTCACAGTGATTCCTGAACTTTATTAACATAAATACCCTTGACCAGATAGTGTGCATACTCATCAGAGATTCAAACATACTGGACCTGGTACTCACCAATATGGGAGAGTGCTGCACAGAACCCAGTGTCACATCCTCACTGGTGAGGTCAGACCACAAAGCTGTTTCCTTTGAAATAAAATCAACTAAGTAGTCCCAGCAAAAACTGTAACACTTAGGAACTATTCCAAAGCAAACTACATTCATTAAGTGATCAAAATTCAATGTCCCACCTAACCCTGAGTTCACAGCAACCTAGAATAGTTCACAGTGACCCTATACAACCATGTAAATGGCTGTAAAAAGGCTGCTGTACCTAACATAAGTAAGCCCAAAACAAACTCTAAAACCAACCTCCCTAGTGGAATCCTAACCTTAATAAGATATATAACAAAAGAAAAACATTCATGGCTAAAATCAGGAAGAGCAACTCCAATAATGATAACAGCTTTCTAGTTAAACTAAAACAGGAGACTAAGAGGACCAATTAAGTCCAACAAGGACAATCATTAGGTCAAGATAGTTTCACAGGCTAAAGATAACCAAAAGGCCTTCTACAGCTATGTCTGTAACCTCAAAAACAGTACACTGCAGTACGCTGAACTGGTGGTCAGTGGTGCCTTCTTCACTGAGCAGTGAGACACAGTGACTGTTGGCCAACAAAATCAGCCTAAGCTTAACCCTCCACTCATCCCCTGCCTCCCCAATCTTACCCCTCTGTATTCTGCACTAATCAGGCCAATCACTGAATCCAATGCTACCTTCTGGATGTATCTTCCTAAACATATCAAGCCATTGGAGAGACCAATGATGATCTGAAAGCAATACCAAATACCTAGCATGCTATACTAAGTGCTCAAGGTAGAGTTATCAAGTCTAGAAAATGAGTAGGCCTATCTTGTTTCTTCCTCTAAAGTTGTTCTGGAGGACAGTCTGTCCTTAGGTTTAATCCAAGTTGAAGTATGATGTGATATATGTATGTTAATAGGAGTACAAACTGAGGAAGAAAGCAAGAAGGAATAGTTAGAGTGGACCCTATCAAAGACCTTTTCAGCATATAGAATTACCATAGATGGTCATTTCTATGTCATTTTTGACGCTGCCATGCTGATGTCTCAACCACTGTATGGTCAGAACCCCTTATGCTGCTATTCTCAGTAATCTACACACTTTGTTTACAGGGTGGTGTGCTGATCAAAACTTACCATTTTCAGACACAGACCGTGTGAGTAGATCACTTAGTTAAAAACCAAAAGAACAGGTACACAAAAAAATGGATGAATGTAAAATTAAAAACAAGACTGCAAAAATACCTAAAAATTAACAGAAGTACAATTTTGAAAGCGATGCATTATTGAAAGTGATGATGAAAGGTTGATTGTTAATGCACAAACTGGGACATCTCCAACTTGGGATGAGGTAATAACTGTGGAGCTGTAATCTATAATATGGTTGTGCTTTAGAAGCAGTAACAGACTTGCTGAAATGACTGATGTAGACAGGAATGAATTACAAAGCCTGGAGCAAAGTTGGTGACAAATACTTTACTACTGAATGAGAATAAAGTAACAGTTCAGTGGTGCTTCCCACAAGGCAAAACAAATAGGAATAGAGAATCTGAAAACAGTTGAAAGACAAAACAGTATATTAATTAAGACATATTAACTTTTATATGGAATAACACAGTAGCAGGTGTTTACCAAATGGCTTAACTGAACTCACTAAAAGTTAGTACAGTTTTAACAATAGCACTGTGGGACACAACATTTTTCTTTTTGTAGCAAAGAGGATGTCTCTGCAAATTACAATATTGACAGCATCCCCCTAAGCTCAAACTCAGCGGTGCGAGATTTGGGAACACAGGTTGATAGCAATCTTAATGTTGATTGCCATGTTTCCACAGTGGAAAGGAAAGCCTTTTATGTTGCACATCTCATAAGCAAGGGCATCACATCCAAGACTAAGGATGTTTTAACTTCTCTGTATTTGATCCTCATCAGATCACTAATAGAGTACAATACCCCCTTTTGTGTACCTCACCAGACACCTTCAGCAGCTGGAGACAACATACAGGTTTCTCACCAAGAAAATTCAGGGCCTCCAAAACATAACCTACATTGAAAGACTGAAAGCCCTGTCACTGTAGTCTGTATCCTACAGGCTGCTGAGAGGCAACTTCTGCCTGGCCTACAGATCAGTCTCTAACCCTGCTCTAATGGAAATGCTGCACATCTACAAATCAAATAGGACAAGAGTCACTTGTTCCAGGGATCTCAACCTGTCCTGTGAGATTAACAGAACCTGCTTTAGACACAGATATATCTCCCAGATATTGCCACTCATATGGAATAAACTCCCAATTCATGTGAAGCAGAGCTCCTCAATGACCCTATTCAAGTGCAACCTAGACAATTGAATGGGGGACTGTAAATTCACTGCAGGGTGGAACCTATGCCCCTCATGGACAGAGGCAGTTGGTGCTGATCATAGACTTGATCTGTGAATAATGGCCATCTAACCAAGGTCAATTAGGGAACATGGGTTATAACATGGCTAGGCTTGTAAAGGCCATACAGCTATTAGCCTAGTAACCTCCTATGAAGCTATGAACCTATTATCTACTATATGTATTCTGTGCCCCTTGAGGTATTGCAGTGGGTACATTGTATAATTAACAAGCGTTATACTATGCCTCCATCCTAGTTGCACTTTTGCCATCTATTATCTAGAAGAATGGTAACTACCTTATTTATTTTTTTATTTTGCCTCAAAGACCCACTGTGCTCATAAATATGAGTAATACTGGTGTATAGGCTAAGCAGGATTTCCTTGGCTCGTTAACAAAGGGGAGGTAAAAGTTAATCATGCACAGAGCTTCCAAAAGGAATTCTCTACTCATAGCAGTTTCAATTACTTAGACCAAATTTCACTGTGCAAAGCAGCAAGCCAACTTTAAAGCTTTTCAGGTAAGAAAGCATGGAGCAATATATGCTTTTTAAAATGTTTTAGAGGCCATAGTGTTCTGATGACGTGTACTATCAGAAGAGCATTTGAGTGGATGCACTACTGAGAAGTAAGATTTTTATGAATCCCTACCCTATAAGTAGTACAAAAGACTGTACTATGTAGCATTTCATGCTACACAAGGCTTTATAACTGTTGATAACAGTATTTTATTTCTCTGGTAATGTAACTTTTGCTAAAACACTGGACTGAAATGGACATGCCATTAAATGAAATGTTTGTATTTGCTTTTCTGATGCTTAAATATACAGTGTAATCTTATCTGAGTAAGTCTTCATTCAGGGATGTTAACTCTAGACATAGATGCTTAGTGACCCAGACAGTAGGAATACTATAATAAGGATGAAAAATAAATAAAATCAGCAGTATGAAATCTGCAGATATATACAACAATGCAATGGACTTATGTATTGCAACAACCGTTAGGATAACATAGCAAATTAAGATTACTGTAAAATGAAAATGTAGAAACTGCACATACAAGCATAAATTAATATCAGAACAGTGAGCAACAAAATGGTAGCCTGTGAATGCTTAAAGGAAAACACTGAAACTATGTTTTTATCTCCCAGGAGGACATTAGCTTCCTAAGGGTAGACCTGTCACCCCAGCATATCCATTACAACAAATGCTAACGCTACTCACAAAAGTGTTATAAAATTTTCTTATGCTTTTTATAAGTCATTGCTTTATTCTTGGCTGTTGTCTATTATTCCCCATAAATACTGGATTACAATATTTTGAACAAAATAATTAGTTTGCATTTGGTTACACCAGAGATAGGTATCTGCACAGTTTAAAGACAGAAGAATGAAAATGACCAAAGAGGGTACTAGGGTTACTAGGGTGTAGATGTGGGCTAGGCATTTGAAATGGAGCAGAAATGTAAACTACATTGCTTCTCATTCCACAGAATAGATCAGGCTATGCTGCCAAGCATAACTATTACATTAGCTGCTTCTACATTTTACACTACAGGCCATCTTGTATAAAATGTATGTGCTGCTCCCAGCAAAGTGCCATTCTTGTCACACATCTGTACTTTAAAATTAATTTCATGCCCTGTTATACTGCTTAAAGTAAAGTTGCAAATAATCTGAGAAAAAAAATGAGGACTGTAGTATGTTTTGTGCTTACCCACAAAATGGTGTCTTGGTAGGTACCAAGCAGTGATTTACAAACATTATGTGTAAGCCAAGGCCACTTTAGAAGAGCAGTTTCTTGCTTACATTGTGATTTCACTGCTTCATCATCAGATATGTTAATTTTCAGTGCAGCGTTTTTGATCTGCAAGACAGCTTGCTTTACTTGAAGTAAATATCTTATTTTGATACATTTAACATGGAAATAAAATGGCCTTTAAACTAAATTAGGTATTGAGACACTGTAGAGTCAGTCCTTCATGATGTCAAGGCAAGACTTTTCAGTTGCAAGAAAAATTACAGGGGAACGTGCTTATCATAAAAAAATGAACTTCAAAAACAGCACACTTTTTGCATCAAAGCTGCATAATTTGGTACTGCATATGGTAAGGACATTACACCTAACTCCAGTGTGACTTAGTTATGCTTCAGCAAGTTTAAAGTGCATCAATACACTCTAATGAGTGACATAGGCAGACTATGAAATGCTTCCTAAACAAAGATTGGTTCTACCATTGCCTTGAGTGCTGAAAGAAGTATTCCTGAAAGGATTTATCATAAAATCATAGAATGTACAAGACAACTGCCCATGTACAAGACAACTGCCCATGTAGCCATTTATGCCCGGCCAATACACAGAAGTAACAAAAATTGAGGGTAATGCTGCTCAGTGCCAGAAGTCTAAACCTCAAAATGCACGCACTCGAGGCACTCCTCAGTATGGAGAAAATTGATATATGTGCAGTAACAGAAACCTGGTTTAAAGATCCAGAGAGCACCACAGCACTACCAGGTTACAACTCATACCATACATTTCAGCCACAAAACCCGGACCAAAATACAAAAGGCGGAGGAGTATCCATATTCATCAAGGATACCCACACCTCCAGGTTAGTGGCACAGCACGATGCTTCAGAGATCATCCACGTGCAACTAACAATAGGCAAAACTGCTATTCAAATTATAGCTTGCTACAGATCACCCACCATGTCCCAGGAGCCCCACTCCGCATTCCTGGAAACACTGGGAAACATAAAGGTCCTACCAAACACCCTGATATTGGGTTATTTCAATTATCCAAACATTAACTGGGAGAACTACTCAAGTACAAACTCCCTGGCTTAACATTTCCTAGAATTTATAAACTCAAATGCCCTGGTCAACTGGTTAACACCCCCACCAGAGGTGACAACATATTGGACGTGGTCATTACCAACATGGGTGACCGGTGTTCTACACTGGAGGTCAACCCCTCGCTGGTTAGATCTGACCATAAACTAATCACTCTGGATATCCACATTCCGCCATCACCCCCGGTCAAAGAAACCACCGTGAAAAATTTTTCAAAAGCAAACTTCACGTTACTTAAGACTGAGGTGGGAAGTTTCAAAGCCCCCATGCTAAAGGATAACGCTGTCCAAGCTGCAAAATCATTTACTAATGCATTCTATGGGCACCTACAAGAATTCATGGATCGTGCTATCCCAAACAAAACCAAGACTCACTCCTACAAGAAAAGGAAACCAGTCTGGTGGACCCCTGCCATAAACAAGCTATATAACAGAAGGAGGAAACTAGTACAGAAAAGAGTAAAATCCCAAGAAGAGAAGACATCTCTGATCAGTATCATCAAGAAACTGCATTCCCTCATAAAATCATCCAAGGCTAGCTTCAAAAGAAAAATTGCCATGGGCTCCAAAGATAACCACAAGGCATGCTTTAGCTATGTCAAGAATCTAAGTGGCAATTCTCAGATCTGCTCGGAGTTAGTGCAGATTGGCACAAAATATACTAAACTGACCGATATAGCCAACATCCAGGCAGACAGGTTCAGTGCAAACCTCACCCCCCTCTCACCCCCAAAAGGAGAAGAGTGTAGTGCCCCTGAAATCACAGACACTCAGGTTAAAACAGCCCTCTCCAAAGCCAAAAACACAGCATCAATGGGACTGGACGGTGCCCCAGGCTGCATCCTACATGAGCTCAAAGATGAACTAAGCCTCACCTAAACACACTGTTTAAACTCAGCCTCTCCACAGGCTATGTGCCCACAGAGTGGTGCACAGCAACGATTATTCCACTCCACAAAGGTGGAGCCACAACGGACCCCGGGAACTATCGCCCTATAAGCCTGACTAGCTTGGTCTGCAAAGCTATGGAGTGCATCATCATGGATCTCATTAACAGAGACATTGGAAACCTCCAAACACTGGACCCAACCCAGTTCAGCTTTGTTAAGGGCAGATCATGCCTCCTAAACCTGGAGGACTTCTTTGAGTCAGTTACCAAGGTTATAGATGAGGGAAGATGGTCCACACAGCCTACCTAGACTTCACAAAGGCTTTTGACACCATTCCCCACTCAGGTATTATAGACAAGCTCACCAGCCTGAATATAAACCCCTACATCATGAGATGGGTTGCCAACTGGCTCATGGACAGAACCCACATGATAAGAGTTGCAGGAGCTAGGTCTGACTCTAAACCTGTTACAAGTGGCGTTCCCCAGGGCTCAGTCCTAAGACCCCTCCTGTTCGGCATATACTTCTCAGAGGTACAGGCAAGCACAGGAGGACTATGGCTCACCAAGTTCGCAGATGATTGCAAACTAGGGGCTATAACTGACTCTCCGGCAGACACAGACATCCTCCAAAAGGGTCTCACTGAGACAGATACCTGGTGTCAAAACCATGGTCTCAAGCTAAATGCCAAAAAGTGCATAGTCATCCCCTTTGGAAAAAAACAAAGTACCCACAAACCACCACATAGGTAGTAGCCCCCTAAAAACTAAGGGTAATGCTGCTCAATGCCAGAAGTCTCAATCTCAAGATGCACGCACTCGAGGCCCTTCTCAATATGGAGAACATCGATGTCTGTGCTGTGACAGAAACCTGGTTCAAGGCTCCTGAGAGCACCCCAGCACTAACAGGTTTCACCTCATATCATGCGTTCCGGCCCCAAAATCCGGACAACACCAAGAAAGGAGGGGGGGGTGTCCATATTCATAAAGGACACCCACACCTCAAGGTTGGTGGCAACGCACGATGCATCGGAGACCATCCAGGTGCAATTAACCATAGGCAAGACTGCTCTGCAATTTGTAGCATGTTACAGGCCACCCTCTCAAACTCAGGAACCTCACATGGCCATCCTGAAAACATTGGAGGATAAATGTATCTCCAAACACCATCATACTAGGTGACTTCAACTACCCTAATATAGACTGGGAACACTACTCAAGCCCGAACACTCTAACCCAAAGATTCCTGGAGTTCATAAACTCAAATGCCATGGAACAACTAGTCACCATCCCCACAAGAGGAGAAAACATACTTGATCTCATCATCACAAACATGGGATCAAAATGTTCAACACCGAAGTATACCCCTCACTGGTGAGATCAGATCATAAACTAATCTCGCTGGAGGTCCTCATCCGCCCCACCTGAAACAAAAAGACCACAGTGAAAAACTTCTCAAAAGCCGATTTCACACTTCTAAAACTAGTGTGGTCTCCTTTAAGGCCCCTGAGCCAGTGGTAAACATTACTCAAACCGCTGAATCACTTACAAATGCCTTCTACCAGCACCTACAGGACTGCATGGATCAGGCAATCCCAAAGAAAACTAAGACTCTCTGTACCAAAGGCAAGCATCCAGTCTGGTGGACCCCAGCCATAAACAAGCTCTACAACAAAAGGAGGAAGCTACTACAAGATAGAGCAAAATCCTTGAAAGGTAAGACACCTTTGATCATTATAAGTAAAAAACTAAGAGCTCTCATAAAATCATCCAAGGCAAATTTTGAGAGAAAAATCGCCAAGGACTCTAAAGACAATCATAAGGCCTTCTTTAGCTATGTTAGAAACCTAGGAGGAAACTCCCAGATATGCTCAGAATTAGTTCAAAATGATGTGAAAATTACTGAACCTACACACATTGCTAACATACTGGCTGACAGGTTCAGTGCAAACTTCTCCCCCTCCCCAAAGGAGAGATATCTATTCCAGAGGATTGTAGCCCCCAAACATCTCCAACGCCCAGGTGAGAACTGCCCTCACTAAGGCAAAAACACAGCATCCATGGGACTGGATGGTGTCCCCGGCTGTGTGCTTCACGAACTCAACGAGGAATTAAACCCACAGTTAGGGCAGCTGTTTAATCTTAGCCTCTCCTCAGGATACGCACAAGGAGTGGCGCGGCGACTGTGGTCCCACTTCATAAGGGCGGTGCCTCCACAGACCCTGGAAATTACCGCCCATTAGCTTGACAAGCCTTATCTGCAAAGCCATGGAGAGGATCATAATGGAACTCATAAATAAAGACATAGGGAACTTGCAGACTTTGGATCCAACCCAGTTTGGCTTTGTCAAAGGCAAATCCTGCCTCTTAAACTTGGTTGACTTTTTCGAGACAGTCACCAAGGCCATTGATGAGGGAAAGGCAGTCCATACAGCCTACCTCGACCTGGCAAAGGCCTTCGACAGAATACCCCACTCAGGTATCATCGAAAAATTCATCAGCTTGAATGTAAACCCATACATCACAAGATGGGTTGCAAACTGGCTAAGTGACAGAACTCACAGGGTCAGAGTTGCTGGAGCCATGTCAGACTCAAAGCCTGTCACAAGTGGTGTCCCACAGGGCTCAGTCCTGGGTCCACTCTTGTTCGGCATCTACTTTTCTGAAGTACAAGCAAACACAGAAGGGTTATGGCTGACAAAGTTTGCAGATGACTGCAAACTGGGCGCCATAGTCGAAAACACATCTGACACAGATATCCTCCAGAAGGGCCTCACAGAAACGGATAACTGGTGCCAGAGCCATGGCCTGAAGTTAAACGCCAAAAAATGCATAGTCATACCCTTTGGGAAAAACAAGGTTACCCCTAGCTACCATATAGGTGGCAATCCACTGAGCACAGAAAAAGTCATCAGGGATCTGGGGACCCAAGTTGACAGTAGCCTTTCGTTTGACACTCATGTTGCTAAAGTAGTTAGGAAAACCTTCTATATCACCCACCTGATCATGAAGGGATTCACATCTAGATCAAGGGAGGTCATCGTCCCCCTGTACTCATCACTCATTAGACCTATGATTGAGTACAATGCCCGTTCGAATGTATCTGACCAGACACCTGCTGCAGCTTGAAAGGCCCCAAAAGTTCCTCACCAAAAGGATAAAGGGTCTCAAAAATATGTCTTATGCTGCCCGACTGAAGGAACTCCAGCTCTATTCAGTCTCATACCGCTTGCTCAGAGGTGACCTGTGCCTGACATATAAGGCCATGTCAAACCCAGATTTGATGAATATGCTTCACCTCAAAAATCTAGATCCCTCAGAACCACAAGGGCGGAGACTTAAACCTTGACACGGTTATAAATAGAACGTGCTGGAGGGACAGATTCATCACCCAGAGACTCCCTATGCTGTGGAACAAAATCCCGGTACATGTGAGGCAGAGCACCTCGCTGGCCTTGTTCAAGAGGAATCTTGACCAATGGATGGGAGATCGCAGATATACCCCAGGGATTACTTCAGTGTCACTGCTTGACAGAGGCACAGAAAAATGATAGGCATAGTTTTTATTCAAACTAAAGGGGTGGCAAAAGCCACATAACTATGGGCTAGGCTTATAAATGCCCTTGGGCAGATAGCCTAGTATGAACCTATGAACCTATGAACCTATGAAATATGGAAGACGTAATAAGGGATCTGGGGACCCAAGTAGATAGTAATCTCTACTTTGATAATCACATTGCCAAAGTGGTTAGAAAATCCTTCTATGTGGCCCACCTAATCACAAAAGGTTTTGCATCCAGATCGAAAGAGGTCATTGGGCCCCTCTACGTATCACTCATCAGACCCATCATAGGGTACAATGCCCCATTTGGGATGTACCTTACAAGACACCTGAAACAACTGGAAAGACCACAGACGTTCCTCACCAAGAGGATCACTGGCCTCAAGCAGATGCCCTATGCAGCTCGACTGAAGAAACTACAGCTGTACTCGGTTGCATGCCGCCTACTCAGAGGTGATCTCTGCCTGACATACAAGGCCATGTCCAACCCAGAATTGATGGACATGCTCCACCTAAAGAAAACCATATCCCCTCGATCCACACGCTCCAGGGATCTAAACCTCACCACAACAATAAATAGGATGTGCTGGAGGGATAGATTCCTGTCCCAGAGACTTCCCATGCTCTGGAACAAGATTCCAATCTACATTAGGCAGAGCTCCTCACTAACCCTCTTCCAGAGAAACCATAACGAGTGGATGGGAAACAGAAAGTTTACCCCAGGGATCACTTCAATGGCTCTGCTGGACAGAGGCACAGGGAACTAATCTAAGGGGGTGGTGAAAGCTAACACATTCCAGCTAGGCTTATAAATGCCTTCAGGCAGATAGCCTAGTACCTACCTATGAACCTATGAACCTAATACCCAGTCTGGGATCTTAACACATTTTTATGGAGTGATAGGCCAGTGATACTGTGAATGGATTTATAATACTTACCCAATTGTCTAATTTTTTCTTAAAGAAAGATAGTGTATCATATTACTTGATCTGGAAAAGAACTTTGTTCCAAAGCAGGGATAGTCATTGTGTGACAAATCTTTCTGTCCCCCAGGATTTGTTTATCTGCAGAAATAGTTTTAGATCTCCCATTCTAGCATTCACAGCTTTCTGACTTGTGGAGAAATAACATCTCTTGGACTGCTGGATCCTAATGGCCCAGAAGGTAAGGCCCAGATCATCCCTAAGGGATCCATAGGACACTGTATACAGACATAAGCCTCCAGCCTCTTGGCAACTCAGGTCTTTTTGGACCATGATCTCCTTTGGCAGAAATCTTTGGGTCTCTCCAATGGCTTGATATGTTTAGGAAGATACATCCAGAAGGTAGTGTTGAATTCAATGGTTTGCCTGATTAGTGCAGAATACAGAGGGGTAAGGACTTCTTTGGATCTAAAGTAAATACCCTTTGTAATCAGCTGTGCCAGACAGAAGGATTTACTGACCACCACCAGTGCAACATGGTACTCAAAGAAAAAGGCATTTACTACCTATGTTCCAAGGTTTCTCACAATTTACTTGTTTTGGATTGGGGTGTTTTCTGTGATAAAGCTGGGTAGAAGGTTGAACAGTATTGCATTTTTTATCATCTTGTTTAGCCTGTTTTCAGAGCACGAGCTATTAATGTGTAAGTGCACTTTGTAGCATTTGCAGTTCAGAAGGGGATTTGAGTATAGCACCTAGTTTACAAACTTTTGAAAACCTGGTTAGCCACCGTTCCCTGTTTTTGATACGGAGAACAAATAAGTATTTGCCAAATATCAGAATTACTAGCACAAGTCCCTGTAGTACCTCAGTGGTTACCATCATGCTTTCTAAGAGCATGCCTGCCACCCTCACAGTGTGAGTTCTGTTCCTCTGCCAATTATCTGATCATTTAACTGCATAGGGAGCAATTTGAAGCACATTTAGTTTGCTGATAATGTCAAGTGTGTGGTACAGTATCAAATGTCCTGACAAGGTCAGAGTATGCTGTATGGACAGCATGACCACTGTTCAGGCCTTCTAGCTGTTAAACAAGAAAAGAAAGACATCTATTAGAAATGCTCCTAATATAAAAGTTCAGCTTGTTTGAAAAAAGTGCTGATGTACTTTTCCCCATATATTTTGATCTGATCTTCCATCTGATTATCTCCCTTGCGGCCACCATACTAATCTAATTGTTTCCACTTGATAAGATCTTTACAGCTCATTCTTTCTTTGGAGGTGAGAGTCAAATGGATTGTGAGTGAAGATATCATCACTAAAGAGAATCAGGGTTTTTGTTTTAAGACCATATCCCACCCACTGCTCAGCAACTTACTCTGGATTCTGCTGCAATGGACAACAGTGAGGGTGGTGTTGCTTGCTTTAACCAGTGGCATAACCCCATAAAACTGCCCTCCAACTCCTTGAAGCAAGCACTCCCATGTGGTCTCCAGGCCTTATCAAAAAATGTGCCCGGGAATGCACCCTATACCTCCTCCAAAACTAGGTTAGCTGGATAAACTGCATTGTTCATTCAACATCATGCCAGCTCCAACAACTACCTGATCCTCTAGTAAAGCCTCATTTGCCTAGATTGCAGTCAGAGCTTTATCCCTCTGTGCAGTCAGAACTGGATATATTATTGATAATCTTGGCAATAATGCAAAGAAATATACAGTAAACAAGTACACAGCAAGAATGCTGGCTGCATTGCAAACATTCCAATCAAATACATCTTGCCTGACTTAGAATTCATTTACAGTTTTTATGCTCGAGAAATTTGACTGTGCAGTGGATTTATCAATAGGATGTATTGTGATTGCATAAGGAAATTAATAGTGCATTTATTTCTGTATTTCTGCTGGATATCTTGTACTTTTCAGCTTGACAGTGAAAAAAAAATATCTCTAGGTTAATGATCCTGGATGAAATGAGTTTATATAAATAAGTATGTAAGTATAAATAAATAAGTCTTTTGGGGTTGTTTACAATAAAGCAGATCTTTTATATAAATACTCTAGCAGAAAAAGTTTTGCTGCATTGAAATCATATAGCAAACATTATTCATTCTGAATTTTTTGTTCTTACCCCGTACCTGACTATCAATTCTTCCTTCATCTGTGCTATTAGCCATTCATTTCCCTTAGTGTGAAAGCACTGTGGCCCATTCATTCCCTCACAGTGTGAATCTGGTTTAGGTCATCACAGTGTTATCACGGGGTTTCTGATTAAACTTTACTCCTCTCATACACCCAGTAATGCTCAAGGGGATGGGCATACAGTGGGTGTAGGGTGAGATTATTTTCTTCTCTTCTGCATGTGATGTGAACTTGCAGATGACTCCAAACTGTTAGAGTAAATGCCTCTGGAGTTTTTCTGGCCTTCACAAAGGAACTCATACAGAGTGTACATTGCTGGACATTTGACCATTTTTGAACCCCCCTTGGAGATGGAAGCTGGCACTGCCCCTTCACTATCTTCCTCCAGTCCAAGTTAGCACTACCTTCTCTGGAGTTAGTAGTTAAATCCCTGTTGTTTGTTTATAGTCACATCTCTATATCCCTGTGCCCCACTGCTGGCCAGCTAATGTATTTGGAATTCCTATACAGGAAGTAACAAGATGGCTGTATTTAAGACTAGTAAACTGAGTATTGCTAACGGAATATGTTGTCTGGTGGCCTTAATACTTTTAGACACCCATACAAATTCTGGCAGGCCATCAAAAAGTACAGATGTGTAAGTCCACTTGTCATGAAAGATGATGTTCATATAGATCACTGCTGCAGCTGACTTAAGCAATATGCGATGTACTTCCAAGGATCTGACTTAGATGGCCAGCTTTTCAAAGCTTTAGGGTTTTTTTCTATATGTCTTATCCACTGGTGCACATTAGGGATTTGGAGGAAACCCGTGGCTAGGGCCCCAAATACTTTAGAGCTTTTTTGCCTTAGAAGATAGGGAGGCTAAACTCTGCCAGACAGGAACATAAAAATACCAAGTCTCACACATAGGCAAAAATAGCAAAAATTGGGGGAAGGAGGGTGGGACTGGCTATGGCAATGGTAATCTATTTGAACATCTACTGTTATGGTAAGTTTACTTACACAACTCTGCATTATGCTCATCATTAGATCCATTCTGCCTTAGCCTTAAGCAATATGGGATAAATACCATAGCTTATTGAGTAAGGGAGGAAGACGTTGGATCTGACTCAAGGATCCCTTGGGGAATAGTCATTGCAAAGCTTATTGCAAATATGGAGAAAGAATCATTTGCAGTGCAAGGAAAAGTTATGAAAAAGGTCAGTTATTTACAGCTATTATTTTTCTAGAGTCTAACCCTTCCACAAAAGCTACGGAGGTAGACAAGGGTCTAGTAGAATAGATCCTACCTTTGTCTGGAAGTGACATGTTGTGGGAATAATACAAGTAATGAGCATGGGACCACCATTTAGAAACTGTCTTGGTCATTGGATGTCATTTCTTCTCACCTTTAGAAGAGACAGACAGCTGATCAGAAGTCCTGAAAGACTTTGTTCTGTCAATATGTTACCTGTGTTGCCTATGGACATCCAGATGTGAAGATTCATTATTCCTTATTTTAGGAACTGAAAAAAAACAGGGATATGAATGGCCTGACATAATGTAAACACTGAAAAGACCTTAGGCATGAAGGAATGAGTTTGTTCTTAAAGTTTCCCTATCTTTGTGAAATTAGAGTTAGGGATGACTCACTATGCAATACTCAGATACTCTTCTTGCAGAAGTCAGAGCAATGAGTAAGACTGTTTTCCACGATAAGAATTTCAAATCAGTCTCATGGGTAGGTTTAAAAGGAAACAGTGTACATTTTATAAAACAAAATTAAGATTCCAAGCAGGATCCACCTGTCTACTAGATGGACAGATATGTAACACCTCTTTCTAAAACTGCTTTACAAGTTATAGGGTTGAAAGGGGGATCCATAGGCAGACAAGTAGAAAATCTCAAGAGACAAATTTTGATAGAGGAGTAAGAAAGACCAGATAATAGTAAATAACACAAATACTAAGGAATCACAGGAATATGAGCCTTAAAAGAATCCCAGTTCTTGTTAACACCAGCAAGAACACCCTTTCTACTTACTCACATATGATATTCAAGCAGCAGGTTTCTTTACCTCTTTCAATACCTGCAGTATGTCCTCAGGAAAAAAGGAAGAACAACTGTTGCTTGGGTCAAAATGTTGTCACCTCAATTATCTTTGGAGAGTCGTTCTGAATGTTGCGAGAGCTCTGGTTATCAGAACAAAGGGTGGAAAGACATACAGGAGCATCCCTATCTATAGGAATGAAAAGGCTTCTGTATATAAGGCTAGCCTGCAAGGAGTCCTGTAGCAAAAATTTTTAAACAGTCTGTACTGAAAGGATGCAAACAGATCTGCTTAAGGAGTTCCCCACAGAAGGATCGATTTCTGGAAGGCCTGTGGGTGTAACTCCCTTTTATTTGTCCTGTTCAGCTTGTTTCTCACAGTGTTCTACTCTGATGCAATATATGTACCCTGAAGGGACAGAGTTAACAGAGTTGCTAGATCCATGGCTATTATAGCTAATCTACAAAGGGGGTAGGGTCTGGTTCCCATTTTGTTTATTTATGTACCACATCACTGTAGTGTTGTCTGTGGTTAGTAACAGATGACATGGAGTCCAAAGATGGTTCAGGGATATGATAGCATTTATTAAAACCATGATTACCTTGACCTTTATGTGCTTTGACCAGACTTTCTTGTTCCATCGACCCTGCATCTTCTCTCCCTTGGACACAGCTCCTCAAGCAAAGTCTGAAGCATCTGTCATTATAGACTTAGTGGTGGCTAGCATGGAGAAGGGAAGACCTGGGTTGAGAGACAACTTTTTTACTTACCATTTAAATTCCCTTTTTACAAACCCCAGCTCTAGATTTGAAATAATAAGGGGTGCTAGTACTGAGTCCAAAATGACATGACAAACCAATGAATCTTTCTTATGTGAAATCTGGGCAAAGGAATCATATAATATTCAAGTCAATCAAACCTATAATTCTGAGATATTCCAGGGCAGATGACTGAGTCTGGTCTGAAAATATCAGAAATTGTTCCCCGTAACTTTCCACTTTGCCCAAATGAAGAAATGCCTTCATGAGCATTCTATTTAGAAGACATCTTAAAAGCACTATCTTGTGAGAAGGAATGGAATAAGATTTCTCTCTGTTCACCTGAAATCCCAGGCTGAGAAATAGTTTTACTCCCCAACCCAGAGATTCTTGACAGTCTCTGAAGGAATAAAAAAAAAATCATTCATCTAAATAATGGAAAATGGGAATGGCCTGCAACCTCAACCTGCAGCCAGACACTTTGTAAACACTTTTAAAGCTGTAGATAACATAAAGGGCAATACAGCAAACTGAAACTGCAAACCAGAAATATAGAAACACAAAAAGCACCTGACATTGTTGCTAATTGAAATGTGATAGTAAGCATCTTTTAATATCAAAATTAATAGAAAACTGGAAGAAGAAATGAGGGGTAACAAAGACTAAAGAAAAAGCATTTCAAATGTTTGAACTATGTCAGTACCATGAACCAGCACCCCTCCTGCTCAGCAAAAGAAAAAAAAACACTTTACTGTATCTGTATCTAGCCAATATTATTACAGATCCATGCCCCTCCCAAAAAGAGAAAAAAAAAAAAAAAAAAAAAAAAAGACACCAACCAGGTGGCAAGGTGCAAAACATAACCCCCTCTTTACTTCCCAGCCATTCAGGTCATGTTTCTGTGCTCTGTCCCCAATCCACCTCCTTTTTATTTAAAAAAAATAAATAAATAAATAGATAAGAATTTCTGCATATAAACTGTAGCAAACTGTCAGAAATGTATAAAACAGTTGCTACAGTTTATACGTTACCTGCATGGAGAGCTACAGTACTCAAGTTTTAGTTAAAAAAAATCTTATACATTGCGCTACAAATGTAGCAAATAGTTATTAAAGTTTATACCCTACCTGAATAAAGTGCTACAGAGCTCAGATTTTAGTTAAAAAAAATTTTGAAATTTTAAACTGTAGCAAACAATTGCTACAGTTAGACAACACAGGCAGTTCTACAGTGCTCATGTTTGACCGCAAATTCAATACTGGCTTTTAAAAGCAGGTATTGCATTAGATATCAGGTTCAGCTGACTGCACCCCCCCAACACAAGTTGCCCCTTTCACCCCACCCTAGCTATGCTACTGTGTGAAGGCTTACAAAAGAAAGAACTAGGACAAGTCTCCAGTTTTCTTTTTCCTTTTTTGGCACCAGAAAAAAATCTCAAGTAAAATCCTTTCCCACTTTGGTATGGGGAAATAGATTATATTATCCCCTGAGATGGCATGTGATCCAGAAGTGAACCAGTTTGATTGAAAGGATGTGGTGGGATACATTGAAAATGAGGAAAGGAGTCTCACTGCCAGCTGTACCCCTTCAGAATGATTCTCAGAAACCAAATGTCTGCAGTTATCTGGTGCCACAAAGCATAACAAAGGCCTAAACACTGGGAAATACTTATGGGGTTGGCAGGGTGGGTTTGTGGGGATCCAGAGGGGTCATATACTCATTCTGATTTTTCAGGTTGTCCCTGGTTTTGTGAGGACCCTGCTTTCTTCTTTGAACCTCCCTGCCTATGTTATTTATTTATTTAATTTATTTATTTGCAATTTTGTTTGCCTGAACCTTATTGTGTATGCTTGTTCTATTTTCTGGGAGAAAAGTGTGAACAGGAAGAAAAGTTTTTTTTCTATATTTAGGGAAGGAAGGTTGAAAACTCTGGGTAACTCACATATTAACTTTCCTCTTTCATCAAAACCCTTAAGTACTTCTACAGAGGAAGGATCAAATAATGCTTCCTTATCCAGAGGGACATTAAACATTTCACTTTTAACATCCTTTGGCAAATTTTGATATAGTAACCAAAAAATTTCTTGTGCCTAGAAAAGTAGGTACTCAAAACAGAGCAAGTGGCAACAGCCCTGGAAATAACAGCAGTGTCATAAGCATATTTCAAAGATGTTTTGATTACCTGTGACATAGCAGATGCTACCGAACACATAGAAAAAGCTTTATTATCTGAAGATGGGAGATCAGCAAATAAACTCCTTAATTTATCATATGAAGCCAGCAAAAACTTAGTCATGTATTCATGACAATTCATAATTCTAAAGGCTAATATGGAAAAAGAATAAACTTTGACAAGGAAATTACTGCAGGATCTGCCCTGTGAATAGAAATAACAAATTATAGGACTGTGTTGTCAGGAAAAGTGCAGGATGCCAGAAAAGCATCCTCTAAAGCAGACCAAATAGAAGGGACAGCTACAAGTTGAAGAAAATTCACCTGTAATAAGTCATAATATCTTTGTTTCAATTCAGACATGCCTTTTTGTGCCCACTGAAAAAAAGGCTCTCATATTAACAATAGTATTTGAAAAAAAAGGCATTTTTCAGGAGGAAATCTCTATCCTGTAGTGAGGGTATATGAGAAAGAAATTCCCCATCCAAATCCAGTCATTCAGACTGGGAATCAAAATCTGATAGGAAATAAATAGTTCTGTTCCTCTTCTGAGTAGGATAATTATTACTCAGGGACCGAAATGCTCTCAACAATCCTTTTGACAAACCCAGACTGTTAACTTTCTAGTTGAGGAAAATGTTAGGACTTAATTTTTTTCTTTTTATAAGAGACCATCCATTAAAAGAGTAGCTGGAAAAGGCTCCTCAGGGGTCACGGTGAACGAGCATCCCTGGTACCTTTCAAAAAGTCTGCAAGACTGTTTCTCTCTTTTCTGCCAAAGGCAACTGTACAGCCACAGAGGGCATGTCTAACTCCTAGTATATAGTGACAATCATTGTAGCAACATCAGAGGGACTGGGAGAAAAAGATGGGTGGTCTGAGGATCAACTGATGGCCACAGTAGATTCAACCATTAGCAGCTGAGGCAAGATGGAAAAACACTGAAGCCTCCTGGCAAAGTTTTCTCTTGTGGAATGCAGAAGGAGCAGTAGCTTTTGTGTGACTCTTGTCCATCTCCTCACCATGCACTGAGCATCACTAGCAGATAAAGGAGTGAAGAAGAATTGGTGAAACCTTCTGTATAAAATGGTAATTACAGATGTAAACATTTTTAGTCACAAGCACCAAACACACTTGTTCTCATCTCTTGCAACAAAGTAATGCATAGCCACTACGACTACACTGAAATTCCTCATAAAGATACAGAATCCCTACAGAGATTGAGAATTGACTTTCAGCCCAAAGAAGAGTCTGATAAGTGCCCAGTAGAGCTGAAAAAGGTTGTTCAGAGGGAACCACGGCTGACTGTTTCTGAGGGGTCTAATGGGGTTCTGCAATTTCTCTTTCAGAAAGAGGTTCCTACTGCAGTTGAGGAATGCTGTCCTGAGTCTGGGCCTGCTCAAGTTTCCAGGATGGCTGTCCTTTTGAAGAAGAAAGAGAAAACAAACCATGTCTCTTTTGCTCCTAGGGATCCACAAAGTGAGTGTCAGGCCTTTACTCAGGGGTTATTTAATGCTTTACTGTCATTACGGCCTCCTCAAGGGATTTCAGTTCCTGCTCCTCCTTCGTCTGCCTCTTCCCCTAAAAGGCGCAGAGAATTCCATTCTTCTGAGGTGGATTCTGATGATGACTCCCTTGCTTATTCTGTGCAGAACTACCCTTCTAAGCCAGCCTTTGTTTGTAGGCAGTCTCACCCACCTTCTAAAGATAAAAAGGGTAGTAAACGAACTCCTCCTGTTAAAGCCACTCAGACTGCAGGGATTCTTAAGCTTTCCTTTCCTGACAAACTAGGTACTGTCTGACTATCCACCCATTCCTAGCCACATTCCTCTGTCTCTTTACCTTTCTCTCTCTCTTCCTGTTTGGCTCCGGATCACCCAGGATTCTTGGGTTTTGTCAGTCATTCATCAAGGGTACTTCATGGTCTGGATTTCCCATCCTCCTTTTATGGGCATTCCTCAGCCTCCTCGGGAACAGCTTCATTTTTTCCCAGAGGTTTTTCTGGACCTCTTGTCTCAGGGTAATATTGAAGAAGTGCCTGTGTCCCACAGGGGGAAAGGGTTTTATTCCAGAATGTTTCTTCTGCCTAGAAAAGAAGGTACTTGGAGACCTATTCTAGCCCTCTCCTATCTGAACACCTTTCTGAAGGTGCCTTCCTTTTGGATGTTGTCTCTTCAGTCCCTTTTTCCTTTCTTGCTCTCTCAGGCCTTTTTGGTGTCTCTGGACCTCAAGGATGCTTATCGCCATATTCCGATCTATCCTCTTTTCAGAAGTTTTTGCATTTCTCTGTGACTTCCTGGCATTTTCAGCACTGTGCTTTGCCCTTTGGCCTTTCTACTGCCCCAAGGGTATTCACCAAATGCCTCACTCCAATGATTGCCTTTTGCAGGCTTCAAGGGATCCAGATCTTTCTTTATTTGGACAACTTGCTGATTCAGGTGTCTTCTGCAGAGGTCCTTTTGCAAAATCTTCATTTTGCCATTTCTCTTCTTCAGAGCCTGGGGTTCACAATAAACTTCAACAAGTCTTCTCTGACTCCTTCTCAAGATCATGTCTTTCTGGGTTGCAGGTTTCAAACTGTGCCAGTGTTGGCATCCCTACCTCCTCCAAAGGCATTAACTCTCATTTCTTTCTTTCAAACTCTTCTTCTCCTGGCCTCCATTTCAGGCAGGGAGTTTCTGTAGAAGCATGTGGAGGGAGCCCTAAAGCTGGCTAGCTGAGCCTGATCCTTGGCAGGATGTTCCATATTTCTCTGGGATTCATGGCTTCCACCATTCTGATGCTTCCTCTGGCCAGACTTTACTGTTCCTCTTCTCCCATGTCTCAAGGTCAAACTTCTGTGGTGGATTCAGCAGTTGCCTTGGAATCCAGAGCTCCCATTTCAGCCCCTGCTTTCCTCTCAGGATCTGTTCACGGATGCTTCCGATGTAGGATGGGGAGCAACGTTTGCCTCCCTGAAGGTTCAGGGAGTGTGGTCACCTCATCAGCAGAAGGAGCACATCAACATCAAAGAGATGAGGGCTCTTGTGCTGGCTCTTCAGGCCTTTCATCCACTCTTCTCTGTAGGGCCTCTCAAGGTATTCATGGACAATACCACAGTCATGTGGTATATCAACAAACAGGGGGTACGAGATCCTTCCATCTTTGCTGGCTGGCACTTCTGGTATGGGATCTGGCTATCCAGTATTGTGTTACTCTTCAGGCAGTTTACATTCCTTCAGATTGGAACATTATGGCAGACAATCTGAGCAGGTCCTTCACTCAATCCCATGAATGGATGCTTCACAGGGATGTGTTTCTGGACATTGTTCACCAGTGGGGTACTCCTCAAATAGATCTCTTTGCCTCCCCTTTGAACAAACAACTTCCTTTGTTTTGTGCCAGAGTCCCAGGTCCTCTGGTCTGGAAGGTGGATGGATTCTCATTTTCTTGGAAGGGGATATTTCTTTATGCATTCCCTCCCCTTCCTCTCATTCCAAGAGTCCTGTTCAAGATTCAATCGAATGCTCCCAAAATCTTGTTGGTGACTCCCTTTTGGCTGCAACAGCACTGGTTCCTTCTACTTCTGCATCTCACCAACGGCAATTATCACAAGTTACCTCACAGAGTGGATCTCCTCACACAAAACGAGGAGTCTCTCATCCATCTCCACCCATCCACGCTTCAACTGACACTGTGGGTGATAGGGTTTTGATTCCTCATATACACCTTTTTTCTGAGGACGTGCTGCAGGTCCCACAGGAGGCCAGGAAACCTTCTACTAGGAAATCCTACTTAGGTAAATGGAAGGGGTTTTCTATTTGGTGTCTTTCTCGTGACCTGGACCCACTTTCTGTGGATGTTCCTTTGGTTCTTTCTTATTTGTGTGAATTACTCAGTGCTGGTTTGGCCTATTCTTCTATTAAGGCTCACTTATCAGCTCTTTCTGCTTGTGTACTTTAACTCCTCCATTAGCTTCTAGATTTGAGGCTAAGCAGTTTCTTAAAGGAATACTTAATATTAGACCTCCTAAGAAGCCTGTTCCTCCTCCCTGGGATCTTAATTTTGTTCTGGAAAAATTGAATCAGGCTCCTTTTGAGCCTGCTATTTCAGCTTCCTTGCAACATTGTTTTTGGAAGACAGTTCTTTTGTTAGCTCTTACTTCTGCCAGATGGGTGTCTGAGTTGCAAAGCCTTATGGATTTTTTGATATTTCATGCAGACAGGTTGTCCTTGCATACTAATCCTTCTTTTATGCCCAAGTTGGTTAATGAGTTGTCACTTAGTCAGTTTATTAATTTGCCTATGTTTTTTCCTGTCCGCAATCTGACAGTGACAGGGTGCTACATATCTTAGATGTGCATAGACAGCTGGGATTTTATTTGGATAAAACTAAAGCTATCAGGAAATCTGGCCAGTTATTTATTTCCTTTTATCTTAGGTCTTTAGGTTTGGGTGTTTCCAAGCAAACTATTTCCACTTGGATTTCAAAGGCTATTTCCTTTTGTTACACTTTTCATGGTGAGAGCCTTCCTTCTTCTATAAAGGCTCATTCCACTAGAGCTGTGGCTTCTTCTGGTGCTTTTTTCAAAGGCTTAGACACTAGTTCCATTCTTGAAGTTGCTACCTGGACTTCTGTTGATACCTTTACCAAACATTACCCGTTGGATGGTATCTCCAGAGCCAGAGCTGGTTTTGATACCTTTACCAAACATTACCAGTTGGATGGTATCTCCAGAGCCAGAGCTGGTTTTGATACCTTTACCAAACAGTACCAGTTGGATGGTATCTCCACATGTGGACTTGTGTACATACCTTTACCAAACATTACCAGTTGGATGGTATCTCCAGAGCCAGAGCTGGTTTTGATACCTTTACCAAACATCACCAGTTGGATGGTATCTCCAGAGCCAGAGCTGGTTTTGATACCTTTACCAAACATCACCAGTTGGATGGTATCTCCAGAGCCAGAGCTGGTTTTGATACCTTTACCAAACATTACCAGTTGGATGGTATCTCCAGAGCCAGAGCTGTTTTTGATACCTTTACCAAACATCACCAGTTGGATGGTATCTCCAGGGCCAGAGCTGGTTTTGATACCTTTACCAAACATCACCAGTTGGATGGTATATCCAGGGCCAGAGCTGGTTTTGATACCTTTACCAAACATTACCAGCTGGATGGGATCTCCAGAGCCAGAGCTGGTTTTGATACCTTTACCAAACAGTAACAGTTGGATGGTACCTCCAGAGCCAGAGCTGGTTTTGATACCTTTACCAAACATTACCAGTTGGATGGGATCTCCAGAGCCAGAGCTGGTTTTGATACCTTTACCAAACATTACCAGTTGGATGGTATCTCCAGGGCCAGAGCTGGTTTTGATACCTTTACCAAACATTACCAGTTGGATGGGATCTCCAGAGCCAGAGCTGGTTTTGATACCTTTACCAAATAGTACCAGCTGGATGGTATCTCCAGGGCCAGAGCTGGTTTTGATACCTTTACCAAACATTACCAGCTGGATGGTATCTCCAGGGCCAGAGCTGGTTTTGATACCTTTACCACACATTACCAGTTGGATGGTATCTCCAGATCCAGAGCTGGTTTTGATACCTTTACCAAACAGTACCAGTTGGATGGTATCTCCAGAGCCAGGGCTGGTTTTGATACCTTTACCAAACATTACCAGTTGGATGGGATCTCCAGAGCCAGAGCTGGTTTTGCTGCTGCCATTCTTCATGGCTTCTTGGAGGCTCTGCTGCTTCCTCCTCCCAGGTTCCTTCTTGAGCTCTGGCACTCTCCCATTTGTAAGGAATACTGCAGCAGTGAATGTAAGGACATAGTACAGTTGTGTAAAATCTTACCATAATGGTAGATGTCCTTACTTCACCGCTGCAGTATTCACTCCCTCCCTCCATCCCCCTGATCTTTTTCCCTTCCTGGCTGTGCAGATTCTCCTTGGTTTTCCTTGGACTGCTGTTCCTACTGGAGCAATTTGTTCTGAGGATGGTATGCCTGAATGTCACCTTTATGCCCTACCTTATGCAAGGAGTAGGCAGGTGACATTCTACATACCTTAAAGCAACAGAAATCTTTTGTAAATTGGTTGGATGGAGGGATTCAAGACAGGAAATCCCATTAGTAAGGAATACTGCAGCAGTGAAGGCAAGGACATCTACCATTATGATAAGTTTTTAAACAACTGTACTTTCTTGAGAAACATTATATAATCTAAGAAATCAATCTGCTGTACAGTTACAAATTTCATTATCAATAAAGCATTTTACAGGTTGACCCAAGCACAATGAAACTCTCTTCCTACAATACTACACAACATTATTTAACTCCCTCAGTTTAGAAAGCAATTAAAGCACATCTGATAGATGAATTTTAATACAGTTGATTCCAAAATGGTAGTTAACAAACTTCAACTAACTATGTACCGGTACAAATGAACAGAATTTCAGACTTATTACTCTGCAGACGATAACATACTTCTTTCTCCTTGTGAGGATATGTTTTACAGATACTCACTAAGTAGTTATTCTATTTATTCCTTGTTTAAATGATTTACCTACAGTTGCTTGAGGAAACCTGTAACCATGTAGTACTTACATATGTGTTCATTAGTCAGAATGCTATTTGTTTAATGCAATTGTTTGACCAGCTGTAGAAATTATTGAAGTTGTTATAACAAATGACTATATAAAATATGACCTGGCAAACATATATGTTGAACTCACATTGAATAGATATTAATAAAATACTTTTTTTTTAATGTTGATGAACTATATAATTGTTTGAACTTGCTATAATCTAATAACTATCTACATGTTCAGTGCAATTAATATGTTGTCGTGGTTGCTCTTTGTCTTCACCATTTGGCTTGACTCATGACTGAAAAAGGTCTTTGGACCAGTTCATTTACCTTGTTAACAAACTCGAATGAATGAATAAATGAATTAATGAATGAACAAATAAATGAATAAATAAATAAATAAATAAAAGTTGCGACCTTTCATGTTGGTGCTGTTTATGAGCTGTTAGTGAGCGATCTCCATTTTACCTATTTGTTTCATATTATGATAGGTTCTGTTCCATATTGGGGTTGGAAGGGTGACAGTTATGTATTTCAGTTTACTCTGAAGTTTTGCTGATTTGCTCGGATGTGGCTGACATTTCATAAGAATCTTTCTGACAGAAGCAGCACAACATGCTTGGACATGAGCGTAAACCAACATGATAAGAAAAGGTGTGCGCAGGCCATGACACTGTTCTCTTTCTTAGGTGTACCAATAACAGCGGTGTATGACATCATTGTTTTCTCCCACTTTTAGTGTAGAATCCATTTGTATTCTTTATAACCTACTGGTGCAGGCTGGAAAATTCATTAAAACACACCAATTTACAGAAAATGCTTGTAAACTGGTAATCGCCAAATATAAGATCAATTTCTTTCTTTTGATTTATTTAGGAACTCAGACAATACTGTCTGATTGTAGCATCTCAAGATATGTTATTTAAACAGGCGAGTTGCAACTGCCCATTCTTATGTGCAGTGCTGCAAAGAAAGTCATGTTTTTACCAGTGGTTTGTATTTGCTAGTGAAGGATTTAAGCTATAACATTTCATATCTGAATAATAATCTGATTAATTCATTAATAACTTGATTTGATTCTCATAGCAATGCTGTATGTGAATGATTAACTTTGTGTACTTTAGCCTGAAATTAGATTCCATATGTATAGAAGTTTCATCTAAGATCTGTGAATGCACACACACACACACACACACACACACACACACACACACACACACACACACACACACACACACACACACACACACACACACACACACAGTTAATAGTATTTCTCTTATTTCATTTAATTTGAAAAACAGTGCCATGAAGGACACAGCCTGTTTGTTTAAATTAACACAGACATATCTCCTGCTTAACAATCAATGTTATGATAAAGTCTAGCTTATTTAAACTCTTGTACTGTTGTTACTCATTGCTGAATATTAGCAAGGAAATTATATCTACATTGATATATGAATGACTTATTAAAATGTTAACATTTTATTGAGCAATCTGAATGCTAACAGGTAAGCAGAAGTGATATAGGATATGTTACGCTCTGCAGTGTAATTTATTTACAGGATTGGTCTTCTGAATGATGTTAATTCCAACAGGCAACAGGAAAGCAATAAGCTTCTTTTTGCACATTAGTCCATGCAGACTGTCAGAATTTTCAATTAGGATTCAGGTACTGTAAACATTAACAATCTGTCTTTTTGTTTTAAAGACCACTAATGTGTGATAAAGGATGACAGTCTTGTATTATTTTTACTTAAATGGCATGGAGATTGTGTTAGATTTGCACAGGATGTCATTTCGTCTAGTTACTCTGATACGTGCATAGAAATTAGGTTGTTAAAGGATGCAATTTATTGAAGCTGTTTCTTCCAGAAATTGATTTATACAAGAGAAACTCAGATAAAAATGACAAGATAAAAGGGGAGTCTTTGTTGCCAGACTCAAGCTATCCTGATGCCATGCTGCTGTGAGTTGTAATGAACATTGTGAAGATTAATTTAATCACAGTAGGGTACTGAACTAATCTGAGGGCAGCTTCTTGGCGCTGATGGTATCACAGTTGTAAACTGCGGTTGAGTTAAAATTATCAGATGAAATGTAAAAGAGACTGGGAAGCCTTTAGCAAAACAACCAATACATGTGTTTTATGATACGTGAGATGCACTTGCACAGACATACTCAGTACAGATGCAAGTTCTGAATAGCTATGAGAAATTTACACTCCTGCAGATTGTGCAGAGCCAGTCACTAACGATAGCTATCACATTTTTAGAAGAAATATTTCTACTCAGTGGAGATTATCCATGGTCCCAGTTTTCATTGCACAATATCATTGATGGTGTGCCAGTCAATGTCCTGAACTCCGCATCCTATGTAACAAGATTACTGCATATATGACCTCTCCCACCAAAATATCCTTATCCCACATTAATTTATATGAATAAATCCTGTCTGGTGTTTCCATCCTCTGTAGGTAGGTCATATTTGGAAACTGATTCTTGCTGTGTAGTTAAGATACGATGAATATAAATAGTGAATGATAACACTTTCTTTACAGGTAATTAGAAATGAAATGTACTTGCTACTCACATTCACTATGACTGCTATATTTTCATAAAGCTAAAAGAATTTCAATATTCAAAATGCTGAACTTTTTTTTTTATTATTTTTTCAAACAGACTTAGCCATTTAGGATAGAGCTAATATAGCTAAGTGTACTTGGAGGTAACTGAAAGGTCGGGACCTGCTAGACCGAGTCCTGAAATACATAGACTGAATGGCAGAAAGAACATAGGTTCATAGGTTGGTACTAGGCTATCAGCCCTAGGGCCTATACAAGCCTAGTCATAACAATTCCCTGGCTATTTCTTCCCACACAGATTTATATTTGCTAAGTTTGAAATGCTATTTCTTGTAATATTCCCTTTTCTCTGCAGTTTGGTGATCTTGACATTTGTATGTATAGGTTTGGGGATCTGGGGAAGCTTGTCGCAAAAAGAAGTTTTAAGAAGAAGTGCAATCACCCAGATTCATTCTTCTCCTGTGTTTTCAGTCTTTTTTTCCGGCATGTTGGCGCTTAGCATTTTAAGTGCCGACATTTCAACAGGGAGATGTTATTGGATAGACGAAAAGCAAAACGGCTTACAGGTAAAACCCAGTATATAAAAAGAGAAGTATATGAGAGAAAACACTATACCGGGTACCACACAATAACGTCTTTATTTAAACAAAGTCAGATGAAGCAACGAAGGTTGCGAAAGCGCTCACCTCTCCTTTTTACTTTGTTTAAATAAAGACGTTATTGTGTGGTACCCGGTATAGTGTTTTCTCTCATATGTTATTGGATAGCTCTAATTCTTTCACCTCCTACCATACTGAACCACTGCAGCAATAATACCATGTCCTTCTGGTGTTGTTCACAATAAAACAAAAAAATCACATAGAATGTGTGGCATAATCCACTTTTTTACTTAATGGTTATTCTGAGAGTCAGAGAAAGATAAACACAAAAGGAGACAGAAATACACACAGTGCATGATCCCTCACTTCACTGATATACAAATAATAAATAACACTATGGGTAATGTCTACATTAAGCCTTTTAGATATTTCAAAATATGCTTTTTATATAAAAACTAGACCTTTAGCAAAATAATTGAAAGAGTACCTAGGACCTACCTGTCCAGTGACTGGGCAGCACTAGTGCAAGGATTAAAAACAAATTCACTGATGTGTTTAAAAAGCATTGTAAATTTGTAAACTGAGTTGACCCAGGTGTTCAGGATTTGAGAACTTATGGGGAGAGGGACCTAACTTTTGACCAACATGTGTCTATTGTAGTAAGAAAGACCTTCTATATTGCACAGCTTATAAACAAAAGGATTGTGTCTAGATCTAAAGATGTTATTGTCCCCATTTACTCAGCCATCATTAGACCAGTCATTGAATATAATGCCCACTTTGGCATGTATCTTTCCAGACATATGTAACAACTGTAACACCCACAGAGATACCTTACTAAAAGGATGCAAGGCCTAAACAACATGTTCTACATGGACTAACTTAAAGCCTTTTCACTATACTTGGTATCCTACAGATTGCTATGAGGTGACCTGTGATAACATACAAGGCATCCTCCGACCCATTACTGATGGATCTACCATACATCAGCCAGTCAAATGGCATCAACAAATTTCAATATAGGATATAAACATCTTCTGCATCATCAATAGAATGGTTTGGAGGGACAGATATATTTCACAGAGGATACCAACTCTGTGGAACAGACTCCCCATCCACATAAAACCAAGTTCATCCCTGTCTATTTTCAAGTACAACTTAACTCTATTGACCCTTTTCTGCCATGACCTAGGTTTACAAGTGCAACTTATCTCTATTGACCCTTTTTAACCATGACCTAGGCTTATGTATGACCATGCTGACAAACTAACACTATTAGAATTCTACAAGAGTGGCACATACAGTAAGGCCAGCTTATACATCAAGATTTATATTGATTGTTCTTAAGCAGTAATCACTCATGCATACACTGGCTGTAAGTAGAAGCCAACAGGATATGTACAGACAGGGTTTTGACATGCAATGTATAGACAGTGGTTTAGTACAAAGCCTTCAAATTTGTTCAATATGTGTACTAAATACAAATTTATACTAGTACAGCAATATATTCACTATGTGCGGTTTTAAAGGGTCCGTTATTCATCGTTAGCAGATATTGTCTAAATTGTGTTGAGTACTGCGTGATTAATTACCTGTAGTTATCCTGCATTGTCTTGGCTTCCTTTAAGACTGTAAGAGGGTTCACGTATTGTAAGTAGGGATTTGAGGGGTGGACAGTATCTAAGCTCAGCTAAATTGAATGTTAATATGCTAAGAACAATGACAAGCTATGCAGATATCACAGTGATCGGTTCTGTTATTGATATGAAGGATAAATCTGAATATTTATTCAGCAATCTGTAGTTTGTGAAGGTACTAGACTGAAGATGAAGTAGTGGAAGAGCATATTCTAATTTTGGGAGAGGAACATTTTGGCCAGTGATTGACCTGCAATAGGAGGTAGGAGGTGGGAAGTTTTGAATTATATAATTGAAATTGTTGTCATTTAAAGCTATTTGGTCATGTGTTGTGCACAGCTTGTCTCCTTAATTTTCTGATTTGTTAGCTCTTTTGTCCTTGTCCTCTTTTGAAGATGAGTTTTCTCTGGTAGATGTAGTCTGGTCAACAAAGAAAGAAAGAAATATTTTCCTGATGCCGAACAGGAAACCTAGACAGGTGATCATCGATGTTTTTTCCAATAATGGCAGCTACTACAATATGACTGAGTGGAGACACAAAGATCCATTCATGTCTTTATCTGATGTTTTGTCTGCTCTGGTAGGTAGTATAATCTTTCATTTTATATTATTTATTCTTTGTTGACTGGGTTAATTCCACTAGGATAATAGCCTGTTTTTAGGGGATACCAGAGGTGGTATTTATACTGCTAGGGAAAATTTGGCCAGGATCTCATGGAACTTCCTCTATTTTTTTTTTTTTTTTTGATGTGTGCTGTAGGATCTTTCACATCCACAAGAGCTACTAACAACTCAAGCAGACAGAGCCTCAGCTTAATGTCTCATTTGAAGGATGACACACTCAGGAGTGCAGCACTCCCCTCCTTATGTTCTACTGCAGTGTCAGCAATTGATCTACCTAGTGTAGGAATAGAACCCATAGCCTTTTGTACCAAAGGTGTGGGTGTTACCTGCTGTGCCCCTGACACTGCATGTGTGGCTGTTCAAACACATTTTGTGGTGGAATAAAGAAGTGAATGTGTTGAGGCTGGATTAAGAAATGGATCTGCAGAAAGCATTACTCAAAGTAAAATAGCATGAAGAATCCGTGTACTATATAATGTATTAGGCATATCTGAATTAGTATCTTAATTCTGTTCCTTTGCTATTAATTAAATGTTTTGACCAAAGAACATGCCTTAATTGTCCTTAAAACTGAAACTGGTGTTATAAAATGCAAAATATTATAAAGTGTAATAACCCAGTTTCATATTCTGTTCTAAACATCCAGCATCATAATTATTTTGGTAAAAGCATTCTACTGCAATATCTGTAGTCTAAAGATTTGCACTAATTGCTGTTTGATTCATAAGTAATAAACTGGATACTGATTACTGAATAACAGAGGGTATCAATGTCTTGAAAGATAATTATCAACCTAGCAGCATCCTTTCTGGTGTTATTCAGCAGTAATCATACAAGCTGTATAGGTTCATAAGTTCAAAGGATGATACTAGGTTATTGGCCAGGAGGTCCTTATAAGCCTAGCCAAGAATTTCACCCATGTTCCCACAAAGTCAGCACCTGTTTTCCCTGTCCAGCAGGGACACAGGTGGAATCCCAGGGGTATATTTTCTGTTTCCCATCCAGTTGTCCAGGTTCCTCTTAAAGAGGGCTAGTGAAGTGCACTGCTTGACACGGAGAGGGAGTTTATTCCACAGATGGGGGAGTCATTGGGACACAAATCTATCCTGCCAACAAGTTCTATTAATGTCACAGACCAGGTTGAAGCCTTGCATGTGGGTTTTGTGAGTGGAGTCTGACTTACGGATATGCAGCAGCTCCATCAAGGCTGAGTCTGAGATGGCCTTGTATGCCAGACACAGGTCAGCTCTGAGCAGTCTGTATGAGACTGGGTAGAGGGACAGGGCTTTTAGCCTATCTGTATAGGATAGGTGTTTGAGAGCCTGGCTTTTCCTGGTCAGTAACCTCTGTGGTCCCTCCAAGTGCTGCATGTGCTTTGGGGCATTGTACTCGATAATGGGTCTGATAAGGGAGGAGTATAGGGATGTTATGACCTCCTTGTTCCTGGATAAAATAACCTTACTTATGAGGTGGGCCATGTAGAAAGCATTCTGTACAATGGAGGCAACATGGTGGTCAAAAGTCAGGTTGCTATCAACCTGGGTGCCCAAGTCCCTCATGACTGATTATGTGCTTAGTACACTGTTATTAATGTGATAATTAGGGGGATACCATTTTCCCCAAAGGGGATAATAATGCATTTCTTGGCATTCAGTTTGAGGCCATGCTTCTGGCACCAGTCATTAGTGTGGGTAAGGCCCTCTTGGAAGATGTTCACATCACTTGGGGAATTTATGACAGTACCCAACTTGCAGTCATCTGCAAACTTGGTTAGCCACAGACCACTGGTTTTGGCTTGCACCTCAGAAAAGTGTATCCCAAACAGTAGAGGCCTCAAGACCAATCCTTTGGGTATGCCGCTTCTTACGGGTCTACTACTAGAGGTGGCTTCTCCTGTTTTGACCGAGTGAGTTCTATCAGTGAGCCAGTTAGCTACCCATCTGGTAATATACAGGTTGATGCCTAGCTGGGAGAGTTTATCTATTATGCCCGAGTGGGGAATAGTGTCAAAGGCATTGGCTATGTCAAAGTACATGGCGTGCACTATCTTCCCTTTATTCTTGGCTTTGGTGACTGTTTCGAAGAAGGCGACCAAGTTTAACTGGCATGACCTCCCCTTGATAAAACCAAACTGTGTGGGATCAAGCATTTAGAGGTTGCCAAAGTCCTTGTTTATAAGGTCCATGATAATGCATTCCATGGCCTTGCAGATCAGGCTCATTAGGCTGATGGGCCTATAATTCCCTGGGTCAGTGGATGCTCCACCTTTGTGTAGAGGGATGATAGTGGATGTCCTACATTCTGCTGTGATGAAGCCGGTGCACAGGCTTTGGTTGAATAGGGTGCTTAGTGGTGATGACAGCTCTTGCCTGAGTTCATGTAGGACACAGCAAGGGATGTTGTCGGGTCCCATGGAGGCTGTATTTGTTTGCCTTTGAGAGGACATTAATGACCTGCTTCCTGGTGATGCGAGAATGGGGCAGGTGATGAGGATGTCCTGGTTTACTGATGGGGAGGACAGGGGGGTGAAGTTTTCACTGAACTTGTCTGCCAGCAGGTTGGCTATATCTATGGCATTTGTGTATGTGATATTATTGGCCACCAATTCAGAGTAGATTTGGGAGTTACCTTTGGGATTACAGACATATGTGAAGAAGGCCTTGTGATTGTCCTTAGTGGATGTGGCCAATTTTGACTTGAAGTTAGCCTTAGAGGATTTCACCAGTGGCCTTATTTGCTTGTTCAGATAAAGGAGACATTGCTTCCAACTTGGCACCTGTTCCTTCTTGGTCCTGGACAGCAATTTTTTTTCCTTTTATTATAGGTTCATAGGTTCATACTAGGCTATCTGCCCTAGGGCATTTATAAGCCTAGCCAGAATGTGTTTGGCTTTCACCACCCATTTTAAATTTATTTTGCTATGCCCTTTTTCAAGGTTAGTATACTGTGCCTCTGTCTAACAGTGACACAGAAGTGATACCCAGGGTAAACCTACAATCTCCCATCCACTCATCAAGATTCCTCTTGAAGAGAGTCAATGAGGGACTCTGCCTAACCTGGACTGGGATTTTATTCCAGAGTGAAGGGAGCCTCTGGGTTATGAATCTGTCCCTCCAGCATGTCCTATTTATTTCAGTGCTGAGGTTCAAGTCTCTCGAGCGCATAGCTCGATGGGATTTGGATTTTCTGAGGTGCAGCATGTCCATTAATTCCGGGTTGGACATGGCTTTATATGTCAGGTACAGATCGCCTCTGAACAGGCGGTATGCCACTGAGTAGAGCTGGAGTTTCTTTAACCGGGCAGCATATGGCATCTGTTTGAACCCTGTGATCCTCTTGGTGAGGTACTTTTGGGGTCTTTGCAGGTGTCTGGTAAGGTACAGCCCAAAAGGGGCATTGTACTCAATTATGGGCCTGATGAGGGATGAGTAAAGAGGCACGATGACCTCCCCTGATCTAGATGTGAATCCCTTCATGATTAGGTGGGCTATATAAAATGTTTTTCTAACCACTTTGGCTATGTGGTTGTCAAATGAGAGATTGCTATCAACTTGGATCCCCAGGTCCCTAATTACTTCTTCTGTACTTAATGGATTACCACCTATGTGATAATTTGTGGGCACTTTGTTTTTGCCAAAGGGGATGACTATAAACTTTTTGGCATTTAGCTTGAGGCCATGGCTCTGGCACCAGTTGTCTGTTTCTATGAGGCCCTTTTGGATGATGCTTGTGTCGGCTGGAGAGTCGATTATGGCACCCAGTTTGCAGTCATCTGCGAACTTGGTCAGCCACAGTCCTTCCATGTTGGCCTGCACCTCCGAGAAATATATACCGAACAAGAGAGGTCCCAGGACTGAGCCTTGTGGGACACCACTTGTAACTGGTTTGAGTCTGACATGGCTCCAGCAATTCTAACCATGTGGGTTCTGTCCTTGAGCCAGTTTGCAATCCATCTAGTGACATAGGGGTTTATATTTAAGCTGGTGAGCTTATCTATAATGCCCGAGTGGGGTATTGTATCGAAGGCTTTTGCGAGGTCCAGGTAGGCTGTGTGGACCACCTTCCCCTCGTCAATGGCCTTGGTGACTGTTTCAAAGAAATCAACCAGGTTTAAGAGGCAGGATGTGCCCTTAACAAAGCCGAACTGGGTAGGATCCAGTGTCTGTAGGTCCCCAATATCTTTATTTATGAGGTCCATGATGATCCTTTCCATAGCTTTGCAGACCAAGCTAGTCAGGCTTATGGGGCGATAGTTTCCAGGATCCATTGAGGCACCACCTTTATGGAGAGGGACCACTGTTGCTGTACGCCACTCTTTGGGCACATATCCTGTAGTAAGGCTGAGATTGAACAGTAGTTTTATGTTTGGGTTTAGCTCTTCTTGGAGTTCATGTAGGGCAGCCGGGACACCGTCTGGTCCCATTGATGCTGTGTTTTTGCTTTGGAGAGGGCGGCTCTTACCTGAGCATCTGAGATGTCGGGGCAGCACTCTGCTGGGATAGATATTTGCCCTTTTGGTGGGGAGGGGAGAAGTTTGCACTGAACCTGTCAGCTAGGATGTTGGCAATGTCTGTGGGTTCAGTGTATTTTTGTCATTTTGGACTAATTCTGAGCATATCTGGGAATTACCACCCAGGTTCCTAACATAACTAAAGAAAGCCTTGTGATTATCCTTAGTGTCCTGTGCAATTTTTCTCTCGAAGCTGGCCTTAGACAATTTTATGTGTGCCCGTAGTTTTTTGCTAATACTGATCAGTGATGCCTTCCCTTTTTGGGATTTTGCTCTATCATTTAGTAGCTTCCTCCTTCTATTGTATAGTTTGTTTATGGCTGGGGTCCACCAGACAGGACATCTGCCTTTGGAGGATTGGGTCTTGGTTTTATTTGGGATCACATGATCCATGCATTCCTGAAGGTGTTCATAGAATGCGTTTATAAAGGATTCTGCGGTCTGGGCCGTATTTTCCACAGGCCCGGGGGCTTTGAAGGATTCCACCTCATTATAGAGTATGTTTATTGCTGCTGTCCACTAGACAGGTTTACTCTTCTTTGAGGAAGATGATTTGGTCCTATAAGGTTTTGCTGAGTCCATGCAGCTATATAGGTGTTCATATAGTTTTTTGGTGTAGACTTGGACATTAGTGCTTGCTCCAAGTGAAGGAATGGTGTCTGTAAAGCTGCTTATACCTGCTCTCAGGAGGTTGTAGTCAGCTTTATAAAAGTTTTTTTGTTCGACCTTGGCAAGGCGGTGGGGGTTCAGGGCAGATGTTGACATTCAAATTGATTGCTTTATGGTCAGATCTTACCAAAGAGGATGACACTGTTGGGGTGCTACAGTGGCTATTCATGTTGGTTAGTACCAGGTCCAGAATTTTTCACTTCTTGAGGGGGTGTTCGTTTTTGAGCTAGAATAGGTCTTCCACTCTATGAATGGGCAGTTAAAGTCACACAGATCAGGATAGACAGTTGAATATTGATGGATCCAAGTAAGTTCAGATAGGTGGAGTGGGCCTCCTGAGTCATGGTTGTGGCTCTATAGCTAGCTATGATTTGAATAGGTGTTTTGTTAACAGTTAACTGCAACTGGAGTGTCTCCTGTACATCATGCTGTTTGACCAGCCTGGAGGTGTGTGTGTCTTTGATAAATATTGAAACTCCACCTCCTTTGGCTTTGTAGTGCTCAATTTGGGGTCTGAAAGTATGGTAGGACATGTAACCTTGTAAGGCTAGGGTGCTCTCCGCAGCTTAGAACCAGATTTCAGTGACTGCACAAATGTCAGCATCTTCCAGGGTGAGGAATGCTCAGTTTCGTTTTAAGGCTCCTAGGGTTTAACAGCATGACCTTTGAATTTTGTTTAGAAGAATTTTTCACGTTGGTAATTTTGTCATCATGACTTTGCCTAAAAAGGCACTATGGGGGAGGCAAGAGCCTTTGCCAGAAGCCTGAAGCCCAGGAGAGACAGATGAAGGCCATCTCTGGAAAGCATCATGGTCTGTCAGTCATGTCCTCCCAGGCTGTCAGGTACTGGATCCCCTTGGAATGACACCAGAAACTAAGCCAATTTTTAAAAGTCAATCATTATCTGTTTGTACTGAGGCATCATTCTGGGTGATGGTAGGATGCTGCTTAAGGCTAGGGACATACCTGCCTGGGACACATATTCAGTGAGCTCAGTCATGTCTCTCTTCATATAGTCCAGAGATGTGCATCTCAAGTCATTCACACCAACATGGACTATGACAGAGTCATAACAGTACCTGTTTTTGAGAGACTTGAGTGTGTGAGTAATATGACAGACAAGCAACTTACCTTGACATTCCCCTTGTCTAGCCTGGTGAAGGGCACATCTGTGTGTCTCATGATAGAATCTGTTATGACTAGTATGTTGGGTTTGTGGCTGGGCCTTAGACGCTGTGAGACACAGGCATGTGCACTATGTGTGGTGCTTAGTGCGGTGTGTTGTGATGTGCATGTGTGCTTTTGCCTCAGAGGTCTCTTTTGTTTAGATATGTTTTTGTTGAGATCCTCCACATATGTAGGAATGTACTTTACAGGTGTTGGTGGTGTTAGAGGTGTGGTGTTTGTGGCATTTGTGCAGACAATCTTCTCAGTGCCAGATGTACTGGCATGTGATTGAGACAGCAAGGATTCTAGATTCTTAATGTAATTGCATCTCTCACATATTGTGTTCCTAGGTGGTAGAAAAAGAGGGTTGTCTGTGTACATGAGTCAGTTGCTACACTGTCTCAGGATGCCCATATCAACCAGACTAGCAGAAGAAACCACAGGAAATTGTCCATCCACGGTTGTCAGAATCTGTAGAAGAGAGGTCAAGGATGATAGAGTGGGTACTATCAGAAAAAAGAACCTATAGGTGTGAGTAGGGCTGGATAAAATCAACACAGTAGTTGCAATGGAAGGCGTCAGTTACACAGGAGTGCTGGTAAGGGAAAAAGACAACTGAGATATCTCACAATGGGTTAAAACAGCACAGTGGCAGTGTGTGATGAGCAAACAAATGCAGCACCCTGAAAACACAGGGTTTAGATACCAGAAAAGATGAAAGAATCTAGAAGCTCGAATTACTACACAATCCTGCTAGCCCCTGTACTTTCAACCAATCACTTGTGCTAGAGAAGGTCAGGCAGCCCTGTTACTCTCAGTAACAGAGAAAACAAGCCCTTATCAGCATAAGATGGCTGCCAGAAACACTGGAAACTCAAAAAGGAAAACATACAGCAGGCATCTATCCAGACTATACTACCTGACTAGAACACAGAAACCTCACAGAAAAGCGCAGATAGAGCAACTACAAACAGAAAACACAACTCTCAGTATGAAAAAGCAGTTTATAGCTAGGTAATTCAATAAAAATGCAATTACAGTAATGAAACTCTGTCTAGAGAGCAATGAAAATACAGTTAAAACAGTACAAGAATGCAGTGAAACAGTAAAAAAAAGCTTTATAACAGTGCAAAATGTGGTATATTAGTTGTATAGCACAACTATAAGGATTAAAATGTGCAATTCAATGAAATAAATGTAAAAAAAAAAAAAAAAAAAAAAAACTTATTCTGCTCTTGGAGCCTCAGGAAATTTCTGCTAAGCCTGTTATATAAATTTCATCATGTTAACTGTGGTCATCTAAGTGACTATGCGTTACTACCAAGCATACCTCTCAACCTGCATACACTGAAAATAAGAACAAAGACCCTTGAAAAATAGTAACGTCTAACTAAAAATCTGACATCTAATCAGCATAAAATTTGAATACCAAATAGCACCTACCTCTTCTGCTTCTAATAGAAATAAGAGACACTTATTAGAAACATGTTTTTTTTTAAATGGAGAGTGACAAAAATAATGGAGGAATATAATCATATTATCAAAGAGAAAATGTAAAATCTATAGACTAATGAAATCTGTTTTCAAAATTCTACCACACAAGGTCATTTATTTTTGCTTCAGGAAAACAAAGATGTAAGATGTGTGTCCTCTTTCTTCAAAATATTGTTGCCAAACGTAAGTTGGCCAAGTAGGGTGGTTTTCTGTATACTATACAGCTGCAAAATCACATGTGATGATGGAAGTTCAGAAAATTATGTGAAGGGGTAAATCAAGCCTGAAAATAGTGACATCATTTGCCAAGCCTAAAAATAAGACAGTTCCTCCAAAACAGGGACAGTTGAAATGTCTGCTACCAAGTTCATTTAGGAAGTAACCTGCTATGAAGCCAATAAACTTTTTTTTGTCTGGGCACATTTTGCCCCTTCGCATGCCTGATGACCATTTTGTAAACCAGCTCCATTATCTAAGGTGTTCACCTTTCTTCATAGCTGCCTCTCTCTTTCTGCAAACACTTTACATTAATTTCCTCCTATGTATACAATCATTCATAATTGATTTTGGGTCAACTACCAATTCTTTTTGTCACTATTAAGCACAGTGTTGCCCATTTTTATTATATGTAATTAGAAATTCATGTAAATATTTGGTTTATATATTGCAATGCTCTAAACTTTGTTGTTGCCACATTTGGCTGTTATCACTGTTGTTCATTATAATATTTAAGTTGTAATCTGATGGTCTGTGTACTTTTATTGTTGTTTGTACATTATTTTCTGTTTATCACTATTTGTATACTTCTCATTATATCTCATTTTCATATTTAATATTTGCCTAAGACCCAGGTCACGGATGAAAACCTAATAAACTGAAATAAATAAAAATAATGAAATAAATAAAACATAACTCCAACACCCAATACTAAAGAATTACCACAGTACAGTACTGAGGTGAGAGCAAATTTTCGAGTAACCATCATACAGTCATGAGGGCTGCTTGTACACTCACTGGAATTCTGGCAATGAGGGCATTTATATGGCATAATCTTATCCCCCGGGTGATGCGAGAAATTAGCTGCATCACCATGAGGACCCCTGTGAGTGTGCACTCCCATACACTTTCTTATGAATACTACCACCTGGTGGCGGCTTGGTGAGCTGAAAGCATCCTCCCAGGGTGTCCACCATGATGTTACCCCTCTCAGTTGTATACATCTTGTTAGACCCTGCCCTCCCTTCAGAGTGGCACTCCCCATCATTCCCTATCATTTCTGTCAGCCACCCAAACTGCTAATTGAACTCAGGTCATCTGGGATGTACTTAGGTCTTTATCCACCCATACCACAAGAACAACATTCTTAAAATAGATTCAAAAAGGTGATTAAGTAATAAGTTATCCAAACAAAAAGGATATTTAGGATGCAATTACAAGTTTAATATTTCCATAAACTAATAATATAGCCAAGAGTCTCAGAAATAAGTTCATGACCATAGCCAGTATCATGTTTTAATGAGTGAATTGTATGATTTCCTAATTATTTTTATATATTTGATCTTGTATACATCACCCATTATATTCTTAGCCAAGATGAACATGTGCAATTGTGCCACATTCTCCTCACACTGACAGCTGTTGGTAAGAAATGGCGTACTTGGTTTAGAAGAACAGCATTATCTTGCCAAACCATTTTTAAACCATGAATGCTGGCACTTATAACACAATTACATTTCTTAACTGAGTAATGCACAAGATCCTAAATAATAACAACATTTTACAATATTTTGTATTTCAGGCTGTCATATTTCAATGGTTATACAGATTATAGGAGGTCCTCAATATCTCAATTACAAACTTGTGCTAACATGCATATTTCTTCCTTTCCTTTTAAATTGGCATCTTCAAAAACCTGTTTAATTTCTACTTTACTAAGACTATATAATAAATGTAAAACAGCAGGAAAAGGAAGGAAGGAAAGAATTCACAATCATATTGCTAGATATATCTTACTAGGCATGAGGATATTAACAATATTGCTTGGATTTTTAATGTTGTAATATACTGGAGATGACTTGTAAAACTGAACAATAAATTTTATATCTTGTGGCATACCCCTCAACCTCTTGGTCCAAGAAATCTGGAAACGCCTAAAATAATGGTGAGACAAAGGTACCAAAAATAGAGACATATTTTAAATATTGTTCTTTTAACCTTAGAAAGTTACTAGAATAGCATTATTTGTATTGACATGCATTTTTCAAGGATATGAAGTCCAAAACTCAAATATATGTCATTATTTAGTGGCTTTAGCTCTCTGTGATTTGTCAGAAAAACCCTTAAAATCTGTATGAGTAAAAATGTGGATATCATGCAAAAGCCTGGACAGTTGAGAGTTATGCCTTGTGGTTCTACACCTGTCATTGCACTGTAACTGACAACTAAATGATCAGGGAGATAAAACAGAATAATTTGTGAAGTTCATATTATCTGCTACATCAGCTAACTCAGGAATCAGCTACTAAATGCTACAGTGCACATCCTTGAAAAAGAAGGCTTTTAAGATATCTTTGAAAAAAACATCAACAGCACAATAAAAAGGAAGTCACACTTAGGTGTAACTTAGTACCTTACTATTTGTTCCTGAAAGCAGTGTTTTCTGTACCTTTATTATCTATGCATGAATTTAAAGAATAACTGCAGTACCTTATTTTAATGATACAAATGCAGTCTGTAGGCCACGTGATAGTAGCTTTTTAAAGTCTTTTGCAGACCTCAAAAGCATATGTGCTAATTTATCATGTTTATATGCATTTTGCTCTCTGAAAAGGTACTTGTACATCCCCATACATCCTTGCAGAGCTACATTTCAGAAGTAATACACCTGATACCACAATTTCTGATACCTATAAACAGAAACTAGAAATATAACAAATAACAAAGAGCATTTTGCAGGGCAACTTCAATGCATCCCTGACATGGAGCTCTGTGCCACCCACATACCTTAGATATATACTAATTCTTGAGATTGCTTTACCTCAGAGGAGGGAAATACTTTGAGATATTGTAGTCTTGGAAAGACATGTGTATTTCTAGTTATGCACACTTATACTTCTTTCAGTGGGTATTCTGATCTTATCAAGTGCAGTAGTTGTCTTAGTCATGTTTATTGTTATTAGTTTTCTGAAAATCAATGGAATATTGTTTTTTTGTGTATTTTAATTGATTTTTTCAGCTGTTGGCTATTATTATATGTTACAGCAACTTTTTCTCCATTGCAGTTATTTGACACCTATGCATAGACTTATCTGAGTCTTCGAAAAGCCTTTACAATAAATATTGTATCAAATTAGTTTTCATTTATATTTAAAATATATATTAATGGCCCAGCTTGCATTGTTTATATCATATTGCATAATATCTCAGAATGTTTCAAAGATGTTCTTGATGTGTTTGACGTTGTCTAAAGCTTTTCTTCCAGGGATTTTAAAGAAGATGAAAACTTCACAGTTGGATATTCCAGGTCCACAAATATAAATAAACTTAAAAATAATAATACCAGTTATACATAAGAAAATATACCAGTTTTAGTGATATATCCAAAGACAACTGGTACTGGGTACAGACCATAAACCATTCAGGGATAAGTGTATATTTCATTGAAGGAAAAGAGAGAAGGAGAAGCTAATATGAAATTACACTGTTAGCTGATATCACCACGCAGGAAGCTTACAGCTTACTTTAGTTTTATTTATTTATCCTTTGTTGATTGGGTAAGTCCACTAGGCTAGTATCCTCTTTTCAGGGGAGATCTGAGGCAGCATTTATACTACTAGAGGAAATTTGGCCAGGGCATCGCACAACTTTATCTACTTTTTTAGCTGCACTCACGACGGGCTGTAGATTAGTGAGTGTGCACATCCCATTCCTAGTGCAGTGGCAGCTGAGAGGATGGTGCATGAAATGGAAGTGTTATTTGATGGAGCACAGCCAAATGCTAGCTCTATTACTGAAGTAAATAGTGTGGAGGACTCAGAAACCTTATTTCAGAAACAGTTATTCTAGTCAACAGATATAATTAATAAAGAGAAATGTATTGTTACAACCCTCTAGTTAAAGGAGTGCAGGATGATTTATTAAATGAAATGATTACACAGAGTAAAGCAGAGAACAATGTTTCATGGGGGACATAATGGGTAGGATCCAAGCAAAAGAAGCTGATAACATTTTGAAGGAAAGGTCAGACAAGGAAAAAGAAGATAACATTAAAAGAAGAGTTGTTGTAAGGGTTCAGTGTAAGAGGAATACTGAAATGAACAGATATGAGGTATGGGACACAGTTATAGTCCCTTACGGTATCAAGGCACATGAGGTAAGAGCCATTATTTTTTAAATAAAGAGCCATTTTGTGACATCATTTGTGAGACTGCACAAAGTATGGAAACATTTTTATGTGGATATGAAAAAAAACATCAGTGGAATGAGTATGTAGTTAAAGCATTTTTACAAGAAACAAACAATATATATATATTCACAATTCCATACAGAAATTGCAAGAGAGACTTAAAAAACATTTAAAAAAGTATTTCTAAAGTAGTGATCCACATTTCTAAAGTTTTTAATAATAGGTTATTATGGACTGGGGAATGAGATTGTAATGTTGTACTGAAAATGGAAAATTAAAAAAAAAAACATATTCCAAGTATTATAACAGTTGAGGGGAACACCGGTGTTTTAAAATATTGGGGGCAACTAAGGACAGTTTTTTTTAATTTATTTTTATTCATTTATATGACATTTGTTTATGGTAAAGAAGAACACTTGCTAAATAACTGCTAAATAATTATAAGATGAAATGTTTCATATATATATATATATATATATATATATATATATATATATATGGGAAAACTGGGCATGAGGTAAAGAAATATGAACTTGAATGTTATAGATGTAAAAAAAAGTACATAATGCGTGGATAACAAAGAAAAAGACAATGAAATAAACCACGAAAATAAGATGTAGGATAAAGAACAAGCTGAAGAAGAAATAAAAGAAACAGTGGAAAATAGTCTTGAAAAAAGATGGTAATAAAAAGAGGAAGAAGGGGAAAGAGAAACAGATTTTGATGTTAGTGATGAGGAAGACATAAGTTGGAAAATAGTGAAAAGCAAAAAAAAATTCTATTGGTAAAGGGGTTAAGGATAAAAAAAAAGGAAATTAAAAGTATAAATTGTCATGAAAGGCGATGCTGCCAGCACAGCTATCTGGAATTTTGTAAATAATTATATGTCATTGGTGAATATCAAAATGATTTATATAAGATGCTTGTGTTACAACTGTATTAGAACTGTATGTCATGTGTATATCAAACTGGTTTGAATAGTCATGTGTGTTGAAGGGATATTTTGTAAAGTGTTTGTGTTTGAGCTGCATCCACAGTGTGCCATGCTGGAGGAAAACAGAAATGTACATGCACTACTGTAAATGTCTAAATGTATATATTTTAACAGTGGAAACTGGAATACAGTAGGTTAACTTCAGTCCAGCAAATTTTAGGAAAATAGCTAAAATTAAATTACTTTATAGGCTACACAATAAAAGATGGTATCTTTCAGTTTTCAATGTAGCTAGAGACACAGAGTCTGTGCTGAGAATCTTTCTGTATTGTCTTTAGGGTGACTTAATTACTAGTCTTGAAAGCATGAAGGAATGCAATTGTTTTATGACTTCCAGCATCTTCCAAAGATCTGAGGTCTATGTATTTTCACAGGTAGATGCTAAATACTGTCAGCTTCCAGCAGTGGGGGTTTCACCTGGAAACTAGAATCAGATGACAAGAAGTGATTTCATTCTGCAAGCTATTCCAGCAGTAATATTTGAAATATTAATTTGAGAAGTCTCTTAGTGAGCTAGAGCATTCTGTATTCTGTCTTCGACCTGACAACAACTAGAAGATCCAGACACCGCATCTGCCTTGCTCTAATAAAGTAAGTTTCTAGGAAACAGTATAACTCTCTTAGATACAGTCAGGAATATAATAAAGCTTAGTTTATAAATTTTTCTTTATTTATTTGAGACTGTCCTGCAATGTTATTTGAAATATTTCCTGTGGTTTTGAACTGTGATGTCACTGTGAATATATATTTAGTATTGTCTTGTTCTTTTATTATTTATTATTAAATATATCTAAACCTTTCATTGTGGCTGATTTGTGTAGAGATATTTAAGTTTTGAGAGTACTCGCATATTTATTTGGTGACACTTTGTGGGCCACTCCTAATAGCCTTGCTCTTGGTCAAACTACTATTTGTGTTAATATTAATATTACACAGTAAGATTGGAAACCCTTTGTTAAGGGCCTTAAAGTAACTGATAAGGGGTTCTGGTGGCAGTGATAACTACCTTATAGTCTGGGCAGAAGGAGGCATAGGTAGTAAACATGTGCCAACCTTTCCCAGGTGTTTGTGTGTGTGTGTGTATGTGTGTGTGTGTGTGTGTGTGTGTGTGTGTGTGTGTGTGTGTGTGTGTGTGTGTGTGTGTGTATAAATAAAATCTCCAAGAGTGTGTGTGTCAGCTACTTGGGCAGGGACACAAAGCATTGGTTGGACAGAAAGAGTGTTGGAGGACTTTGCTTGGAACCCTGGCAAAGGGCTGAACTTTATAGCTGTGCCAGTGGGGAGTCTTATTGGGAATCTGGAGAAAGAGGGAGAAACCAGCCCTGGACTGAGTATGGTCCCTGTGTGCTCTTAAGGGAAATTGCACTTGATGCAGAGAGATACATTTGGAAATGCTGTGCATGTAACTGTCATCCTCCCAGTATACGTCCTCTTTGGTGCCAGTGGTGAGGATTGAGTGTCCTTGATTACTGGTGGGTTGTCACATAAACTCAAAAGAGACAAAGAAAGGAAATAGAAGAAATAGCATAAGGAAAGACTGCTTCCCTTCAAACAAAGGAATAGGGAAACCAATAATTTAAGAATTATTTCAGTAAATGTCAGTAAAAATAATGTATAGAGGAATAACAATTCTAGAATGGTGTCAAAATGTGAGAAAGGCATACTTGTTTTAGAAAGTATAAGTTTTTTAACAACTGAAGAAAGATTGCAAATAGAAAATATATGCATTGGAAAAATAATTTGGAATTTTGGTAAAGATCACTGTTCAGGATAATGGTTTTATGTAAAAAAAATTGTTAAACTTTTAGATATAACATTAATTAAAATGGAGAGACTCACTATTGTGGATTTAAGGTGGCAGGAAAAATAGTATAAACTTATAGCCATATTTGCATATGTTACCTACAAAGAAAGGAAATTTTTATTTCATCAGTTATTAGATTATGTAGTGGTAAACATGAATATTATAACAGTATATTTAATTATGATTTAAAAGGAAAAAGAAAGAAATGTGGTAAATTGGTATTATAGAATATAAAATTTTGGACATATACACGCGATATACTTGTTTTGTTTGTCTTTTCGGCTTTTCCTGGTTAGAGGTCGCCACAGCGGAACTCCAGTCCGCTAATGAGTGGCAGTCGATTTTTTATGATGCCGAGTTGCCAACCCGATGCCCAACCTTCAGCAAAGGAATGCCCATTCACACATGTCTTTCGGAGGCTACTCGACCATGGGGAGGACATGCAGACTCCATACAGAAGGCACTCCAGCCGAGAATCGAACAGGAGAACCTCTTGCTGTGAGGTAACAATGCTACCGCTGTACCACCGCGGAATCTGAAATTGATTATTTTATAATGTAAAAAACATGTAAGTATAATGGAATTTGAATCAGTTGTAACAGGATTTACTGATCATTTAGCCATATAGATAGTAATACATGAAAATAAAGAATATATTAAACTGGTTAAGGGTATAACAAGAATAAATGAAAAAGTATGGAATGAAATGGGAAAAGAGATAATAACACAGTTATGGAGAGATTATATTACTGTGATGGATTTTTACAATACCTGGTCAGAATGGTGGATTACTTTTAAAAGAAAATATAAAATATGTTTTTTTTTACAATGAAAAATGAGACAAGAAATAAGGGAAAACAAGGATATATTAAAACGGGTCTATATGAAATCAATGAATGCTTAGAAAAGCGCACAATGATTTATTGACCCCATGTAAGTGAAAGCTTACAAGCACGAATGCTTAGAACAGCAATTTTTTCCCAAAGGAAAAAAAAATCACTGTTCCAAAAAAAAAAAAATATATATATATATATATATATATATATATATATATATATATATATATATATACACTTGAGACATAACACACCCCTCCTACTTAAATATACCAACTCCGAGATCGCACTACAGTGACGAAAATGACAAAGTAACAGATGCGGCCAAGCAATTTCTTTCCCAGGGAAAGAATTTGCTTATATGCCGCTTCATCATTTTGCCTTTTCGTCTTTTCAAGTTCGACCAAGACGCATTCGAAAGAATGCATCTTCGGTCATCTGATAGGAACCCATTAAAACATATAAAGATGTATTTGAAAATCTAGAAAGAAATAAAAGAAAGTGTTACGATAAAGAGAAAGAGTTATATAAACTAAAGTATAAGAAATTTAAAGCATCTTTACATAAACAAATGTATTTACTACAGGATAAGAAATAGGAGGTATCAGTTTATTTAAGTAAAATAGTAAAAGAGAAGAGCAGTTTGATGAGAGAACCGAAGGATAAAAAAGAATAATAAAAAGACGTCAATTTCAGTTTATGGCAATTGTGAGAAAGCATGTAGATGGAATGTGTAAAACAAGAAGAGGAAACTATAATAAAATATAGAGAATAAAGAAATTTTCAGAACAAATGACTGAAGAAACTGAAAAAGAAATTACTATGGATGAATTAGACAGAGTGTTTGGATACTTAAATACAGACACAGTAGCAGGTCTTGATAGAAATTGGTTTGAAATGTACAAAAATCTAAATGCATGGCAAAAATATTTGTTACAAGTCTTAAATAAATGGTTAAGTGATGGATTTAAGCATAAGAAATTGTGTAGTGGGATATAAAAGTTTATACGGAGGAAAAGAGAAAAAGATCACATAAATAATTTGTGACAAATAATGTTGAATAATACAGATTATAAGACATTAATGAAAATATTACAAATAAGACTTGAAAACAAGATGGAATATAGTATGGAAGAAGGTTTATATGGCATAAAAGGAAAATTATATTGAGAATTATTAATGATAATAAGATTATTTGTAGATGATATTTTAGAAAGAAAGCAGGAGTTAAAACTTAATGTAGGAGATGTTTGCAAAGCTTTTGACTCAACTGAACATGAAATGCTATGGGACATAATGAAAGGCTATAATTTCAGTATTAAAATCAAGAATGTTTATATGTCATTTATAGATTTAATAAAATAAAGGTTATAGTAAATGGATAGACAAGTAAAGAAATAGAAATGGGTAGAGGTATAAGACAAGGATGTCCTATGAGTAGTATTTTATTTGCTTTAGTTATGAATGTGGTTGTTAGTGAAGTAAATGCTAATTTGAATAGTGTGAAATATATTATTTATAAAGATGTTGGGATATAGGTGTTAGTGACATAGGCAGATGACATAATTGTAATAGCTAAAAATAGTTTAGGGATGATAATTTGTGTACTTGATTGAAAGAAATGGGTTTGACATTGAATAAAAGCAAAATCAAAGGAATGGGAGATACAGAAAAAATAGCAGATATTCAATTCACAACATAAGAACATAATGTGTTGGGTATAAATTTGGTAAAAACTGCATGCAATACACAATAGGAAACATTATTAAAAATAATTAAAATAAATTTGTTTGTTATGGAAAATGTATAAACTGGTACACAACAAAAAAATGAATTTTCAAAACTCACTTTTGTTGGGTAAAATTGCCTATTTATCGCATGCATTTATAATTCCAATGATGCATGAGAAACATTTGTTAGAGATAGTTTTCTCATTTATTTGGAGTTCTAGACTGAATCCAGTGAAAAGGGGAGTATTATACATAGATAGAAAGGAAGGAGGTTAAGGATTGTTACACTCAGTAGTTTACACAGCTTCTTTGAACTGTATAAAGTATTAAAATGGATAAATGATAAAAATGAAAAACATACGCAGGAGTTCAATAAACTCCATGTAGGCTTCATGTGAAGCTTACACGGAGTTTACACATGTGCACAGTGATGCACGGTGAGCGGAAGTGCTCATTGCAAATTCATGCCATGCATCGCATTTAAACATAAATAAGCAAGGTTTCATGGCTGGCAACAGTGTTGCCAGCCAGGAAACTGTGTAAGTGTAAGTGTAGCTATCCTCTTTACGTCAGAGCACTGAAGGTCTGCGGTTTTGCACAGAATGCCACAATGATCATCAAGGCTTAACAGATAATAGTTTTCATAGCTCTCAATATCTCAGTGAAGACATCTGGACAAAGGACAACATAATGGGGGGACAATTACCCAGAAATAGGGACAGATTTGACGCATTTGCTCTTTAGAAATGTTCTAGAATAACAAGGGGTTTGTATTTAGAAACATTTTCTGAAGGATTTGAAGTCTGAAACTCAAATGTATGTATTTGAGTAAGATCAGTCCTGAGATCATCCCAGGGAAATGCAGAAAACCACATATTTGATAATAAACACAGCAAAAGACATATAAAGCAAAACTCTGGACATTCTGTGAAAATCTGGATAGTTGAGAGGTATGATAGTTAAGTATATGTTCCAAACACAGTACAGGACAGTGTATACAGTGCAGAGTATTGCGAAATCCCTTTTCTGGCATTAGGATACATGGACTGCCATGTAAAATAAACACTCAGGGGAAGTGTGCGTATTGAACAGGGACACACAGATGAGTTGTAGGAATGAACACAGGGAAAGAGGTAGGTGAAGCAACCTAATGTACAGCAGACGAGGGCATGTCAATGGAAGTCAGATGTAGCAGCACAATTAACAAATCAATATGGTACAGTAGGGACTGCACAGTGAAAATGTGTATTATGTAACTGTCACACAAGTTGACATAACAATGGGTAAGATATCTACGTGAGATAGGCATCCTTACATGAACAATGCAGTGGACATCTATCAGTGATGTTGCGTACAATTGAGGTAGGGTGTATATTGTGAAGCTGTGCAAATTGATTTGCCTGAATATGAGTACAATCTCAGCAGAGGTCTCCATCAAGTGGGACACAGGTAAAGGCTCATGGACAACATTAAAAGAAGCAAGCACAATCATGGACAATATCAGAATAACACCAACAGTAATTGCATGCCTCTGACATAACATATGTGATTTAGAGTGATCACAGATGATTCTGCACAAACACACTCCTACAACTGTTATGACATGACCACATTCTATGAGGTAATCATGCATACTGTTCTGGCACAGTAACATCTGCTGGAGGTATTAGGAGGGACACTACTATACCTGTATGTGAAATTATGATCAATGCATGCTAGATGACTGGAGTGCATGGCATATATATATATATATATATATATATATATATATATATATATATACATATATATATATATATATATATATATATATATATATATATATATATATTTCACAATTCACACTGTCAGCAATGTTACCCATCTCATTAATGTTGCCAAACAGCTATGTATGTACTGTGTGTATCACCTGAATAGGTAGCACACATGCATCTGGTGTAACAACTTGATGGGGGTTCCACATCATCAAACAGTAATGTTTATGCCACAAAAAGAATATCTAGGTAAGACCAATAAGATGTGTGACAGCTGACTGCCACAAAGGTGGTTCACTTCATTTACACATCAGTGGATGATGGTTAGGGAGGTCAAGTGAAGACGGGTGCATTGTATCAGTTATTGGTGTGATGAAGGCGGGGAACTGTGGAGGTATTATGGCCTCTGATGTGGATGTTCTTCACATACTCAGTAATTGTGTTACATACAAGGGAGTAGTCAGCACTGTGACTACATGCTGGTGGATGATCCACTTACCATCTACCCTAGTACACAGGTCACATACCTATTGGTCTGACTATAGGGTGTAATGTCTACATTATACTTGGTTTGTGTGTTTGTTTTCCTAGCATAACAAATCCCCCCATGATTTTGTGTCATTGATGGTGTTGTCATGGCTGTGGCAGCAATCTTTGGTATGTGTTGATACTGTCTATATTATACTAATATCACAGTTGGAGTAGATTGCCTGCAATCTGTAGTCCTTCAGACAGCTGTTTGGATACAGGATGAGTATGTAATCTGTAATGTCCATCACTTAAATAATGGACAGGAAAGGGCCTAGCAGACAATCCTGGTGAACGGACATGATCACTGGACCTGAGATATAGGTCACTTCACAAATGTCAACATATTTAGATGCCACATATGTGATACAGTGGTCTACCCAGGTGTATACGGTCACATCTGACAGTGTTGAGTGAAATGGTTTCCACTCATTGTTCTTTAACCATGTTTCACAAACAATAACAACATCAATCTTGTGGGAACATAGTAAATTTTCCAATAAAAAATGTATTATTAATGCTCCTAGCATTAACAACCATCAGAGATGCATCAAATGTTGCTATCTGTGAACTGATAAATTTTTGACCTGGCAAAAATCCTGCTTAATGTTTTGTCAAATATTGCAAAATAGGTGGATGAGTTTAAATACTTGGAGTCAATAGTTCAGAGTAATGGTGAGTGTGGAAGAGAGGTGAAGAAGAGAGTACAGGCAGGATGGAGTGGGTGGAGAAGAGTGTCAGGAGTGATTTGTGACAGACGATTACCTGTAAGAGTGAAAGGGAAGGTCTACAAGAGGGTAGTGAGACCAGCTATGTTATATGGGTTGGAGACAGTGGCATTGACAAAAAGGCAGGAGTTTGAGCTGGATGTGGCAGAATTAAAGATGTTAAGATTTGCACTGAGTGTGACAAGGGTGGACAGGATTAGGAATAAGTATATTAGAGGATCAGCCCAGGTTGGAAGGTTTGGAGACAAAGCCAGAGAGGCACAATTACGTTGGTTTGGACATGTGCTGAAGAGGGATGCTGAGTATATTGGGAAAAAGATGCTAAGGATGAAGCTACCAGGTAACAGGAAAAGAGGAAGGCCTAAGATAAGGTTTATGGATGTGGTGAGAGAGGACATGCAGGTGGTTGGTGTGACAGAGCAAGACGCAGAGGAGAGGAAGAAATGGGAACGGGTGATCTGCTGTGGCGACCCCTAACGGGAACAGCCGAAAGAAGATGATGATGATGATCTGCTGCAAAATGCTCTTCCCTGATTTTGGCAAATGTACGCTTGTGTACCCAAAACTAGGCTTGGATGCTCTACACATTTCTATTTTTTAAAACAAGGCATTTTTTCCATGTAGGTATTTACCCAAAAATATTTTCATTCACAGTGACCTGACTATCCTTTCTATAGATGATTTGTGAAAAAATATGTCCTAACACTAGTACAAGCTATACTATCTAAGAGGGCTGTCAGTTCCTTACTAACCATCAGAGAATCCTTGTGGATTATATCATTTGTACCAACATGAATAAAGCCGGATCCGTACTTCCTTACATTAAGGCATTCCAAGGCTTGTCTCACATCTTCTATTTTTGCTCCTGGCAAGCATAACACTCTTTGATGTTCATTATTATCTCTGCAAATATAAGTATCAGTTCCTCTAATAACTGAATCTCCACTTACAAAAATATCTTTGCTGACCAGCTCTGAAGAATCTTCAGCTTCTAATACAGTAATATCTGCTCTGTCAATTGTTACAAAGGATAGATCTTCATCACCATTAGTCTTATTAATCACAGCGTTTTCATTGTGTAATACATTCTCATCCAGCTTGAGCCATGCAGTCAACATCTATCTTTCTCTTCTTTTTTCTTACAGTAGTGTTCTTCAATCCTTCCATGTTCAATTTTGATTTCTTCTTTTTCACCTTCCCCTTGCCTTTTTTTCCTACCTTCTCTGTTGGAAAAAGTATGCCTTCTTCTGTAGACTGAAGGTTTTCTGATAGAAAAATATCATCATTCCCTGTAACCTGAATGTTACATATCAAAACAGTGTCCTTCTTACTACATATTCATAGGTTCATAGGTTCATAGGTTCATACTAGGCTATCTGCCCAAGGGCATTTATAAGCCTAGCCCATAGTTATGTGGCTTTCGCCACCCCTTTAGTTTGAATAAAAACTATGCCTATCATTTTGCTGTGCCTCTGTCAAGCAGTGACACTGAAGTAATCCCTGGGGTATATCTGCAATCTCCCATCCATTGGTCAAGATTCCTCTTGAACAAGGCCAGAGAGGTGCTCTGCCTCACATGTACCGGGATTTTGTTCCACAGCATAGGGAGTCTCTGGGTGATGAATCTGTCCCTCCAGCACGTTCTATTTATAACTGTGTCAAGGTTTAAGTCTCCCGCCCTTGTGGTTCTGAGGGATCTAGATTTTTTGAGGTGAAGCATATTCATCAAATCTGGGTTTGACATGGCCTTATATGTCAGGCACAGGTCACCTCTGAGCAAGCGGTATGAGACTGAATAGAGCTGGAGTTCTTTCAGTCGGGCAGCATAAGACATATTTTTGAGACCCTTTATCCTTTTGGTGAGGAACGTTTGGGGCCTTTCAAGCTGCAGCAGGTGTCTGGTCAGATACATTCCGAACGGGGCATTGTACTCAATCATAGGTCTAATGAGTGATGAGTACAGGGGACGATGACCTCCCTTGATCTAGATGTGAATCCCTTCATGATCAGGTGGGCGATATAGAAGGTTTTCCTAACTACTTTAGCAACATGAGTGTCAAACGAAAGGCTACTGTCAACCTGGGTCCCCAGATCCCTGATGACATTTCTGTGCTCAGTGGATTGCCACCTATATGGTAGCTAGGGGTAACCTTGTTTTTCCCGAAGGGTATGACTATGCATTTTTGGCGTTTAACTTCAGGCCATGGCTCTGGCACCAGTTATCCGATTCTGTGAGGCCCTTCTGGAGGATATCTGTGTCAGATGTGTTTTCGACTATGGCCCAGTTTGCAGTCATCTGCAAACTTTGTCAGCCATAACCCTCCTGTGTTTTCTTGTACTTCAGAAAAGTAGATGCCAAACAAGAGTGGACCCAGGACTGAGCCCTGTGGGACACCACTTGTGACAGGCTTTGAGTCTGACATGGCTCCAGCAACTCTGACCCTGTGGGTTCTGTCACTTAGCCAGTTTGCAACCCATCTTGTGATGTATGGGTTTACATTCAAGCTGATGAGTTTTCGATGATACCTGAGTGGGGTATTGTGTCGAAGCCCTTTGCCAGGTCGAGGTAGGCTGTATGGACTGCCTTTCCCTCATCAATGGCCTTGGTGACAGTCTCGAAAAAGTCAACCAAGTTTAAGAGGCAGGATCTGCCTTTGACAAAGCCAAACTGGGTTGGATCCAAAGTCTGCAAGTTCCTATGTCTTTATTTATGAGTTCCATTATGATCCTCTCCATGGCTTTGCAGATAAGGCTTGTCAAGCTAATGGGGCGGTAATTTCCAGGGTCTGTGGAGGCACCGCCCTTATGAAGTGGGACCACAGTCGCCGTCGCCACTCCTTGGGCACGTATCCTGAGGTGAGGCTAAGATTAAACAGCTGTCCTAACTGTGGGTTTAATTCCTCGTTGAGTTCGTGAAGCACACAGCCGGGGACACCATCCGGTCCCATGGATGCTGTGTTTTTGCCTTAGTGAGGGCAGTTCTCACCTGGGCGTTGGAGATGTTTGGGGGCTACAATCCTCTGGAATAGATATCTCTCCTTTTGGGGAGGGGAGAAGTTTGCACTGAACCTGTCAGCCAGTATGTTGGCAATGTGTGTAGGTTCAGTAATTTTCACATCATTTTGAACTAATTCTGAGCATATCTGGGAGTTTCCTCCTAGGTTTCTAACATAGCTAAAGAAGGCCTTATGATTCTCTTTAGAGTCCTTGGTGATTTTTCTCTCAAAATTTGCCTTGGATGATTTTATGAGAGCTCTTAGTTTTTACTTATAATGATCAAAGGTGTCTTACCTTTCAAGGATTTTGCTCTATCTTGTAGTAGCTTCCTCCTTTTGTTGTAGAGCTTGTTTATGGCTGGGGTCCACCAGACTGGACGCTTGCCTTTGGTACAGAGAGTCTTAGTTTTGTTTGGGATTGCCTGATCCATACAGTCCTGTAGGTGCTGGTAGAAGGCATTTGTAAGTGATTCAGCGGTTTGAGTAATGTTTACCACTGGCTCAGGGGCCTTAAAGGAGACCACACTAGTTTTAGAAGTGTGAAATTGGCTTTTGAGAAGTTTTTCACTGTGGTCTTTTTGTTTCAGGTGGGGCGGGATGAGGACCTCCAGCGAGATTAGTTTATGATCTGATCTCACCAGTGAGGGGTATACTTCGGTGTTGAACATTTTGATCCCATGTTCGTGATGATGAGATCAAGTATGTTTTCTCCTCTTGTGGGGATGGTGACTAGTTGTTCCATGGCATTTGAGTTTATGAACTCCAGGAATCTTTGGGTTAGAGTGTTCGGGTTTGAGTAGTGTTCCCAGTCTATATTAGGGTAGTTGAAGTCACCTAGTATGATGGTGTTTGGAGATACATTTATCCCTCCAATGTTTTCAGGAAGGCCATGTGAGGTTCCTGAGTTTGAGAGGGTGGCCTGTAACATGCTACAAATTGCAGAGCAGTCTTGCCTATGGTTAATTGCACCTGGATGGTCTCCGATGCATCGTGTGTTGCCACCAACCTTGAGGTGTGGGTGTCCTTTATGAATATGGACACCCCCCCTCCTTTCTTGGTGTTGTCCGGATTTTGGGGCCGAACGCATGATATGAGGTGAAACCTGTTAGTGCTGGGGTGCTCTCAGGAGCCTTGAACCAGGTTTCTGTCACAGCACAGACATCGATGTTCTCCATATTGAGAAGGGCCTCGAGTCGTGCATCTTGAGATTGAGACTTCTGGCATTGAGCAGCATTACCCTTAGTTTTTTCCTTTTGGTGTTCTAGGGTGGTAGGTTTAGAATTTGAGCCTTGCCTAAAAAGGCACTATGGGGATGGCAAGAGCCTTTGCCAATATCCGGAAGCCCAGGGGTGACAGGTGCAAGCCGTCCCTTGAAGCAGCATGGCTTGTCCAGCATGTCATCCCAGGCAGACAGACATTGGATCCCCTTTGAATGACACCAGAATTTAAGCCAATTATTAAAGCTGATCATCTTATCACTGTATTGTGGCATCATTCTAGGTGAAGGTAGGATACTGCTCAAGGTCAGGGTCATACCTGCCTGGGCTACATAATCAGAGAGCTCCTCGATGTCCCTTTTCATGTAGTCCAAGGAGGTACGTCTCAGGTCGTTGACACCAGCGTGGACAATGACTGAGTCGTACTTGTACCTGCTGTTGAGAGACCTGAGTGCTTGCGTTATGTGGCGGATTCTAGCGCCCGACAGGCAGCTTACTGTGACCTTCTCTTTACTCAGTCTGGTGAGCGGGACGTCAGTTTCTTTTTCTTCCTTGTTATTTGTTGTGAACGTCTTCCTTCCTTTCTTTCTCTCTTTCTTTTTTGTTTCATTCTAAACAAACTGGATCCTCAGATTGCTGAATACTTGCATCCAGAATTCCAAAGTTGTCAGGGATATCATCTTGTTTCATAGAGGTTGAATGATTTTTTGCAGACAATAGATTCATCATTTCCTAAATGTGTTCTATTTGTTCTATGCTTAACAATATTTATTTAATCAGTCCAGTCATTAATATAAAAAACAACAGTTCTCCAAGCCATGCCAAGTACACAAGTGCAATCGTCATCATTAAGTCTAGATTTGCTTCTAACAATGGTAAGAAACTCATCCAACTTTTGACATGAGGAACACAGATCACCATTGTTATCAGCTGATACCTTTAAATATGCATAGCATTTATTACACTGTACAAGATATTTGTGCATTAGCAAATCATTAATTGCATACTCATTACCTGGGCATTTCAACTTTAAAAGGATGATAGTGATGTTATCATGCATGCCCTCGATGACCTCTTTGAGAACATCTAACAGATATAACAGACATTATGTTACATTAACAGCTCACATAGTTCTGTTGGACAGAGCTGGGAATATCACTAGTGTCCATTTATAAAAAGCCTATGATGCATGTTGATCTACCTCATAGATGAGGAGAGTCAGATAGATGCATGTTGATGTACATAGTCTCTGTGAAGGGTGTGTTGAAGTGTGTATTCAACTGTGTCAGGAAGGTGTATGTGATGAGTCACATGATAAATGATCTGTGATGTTGTCACAGCCTATTGATTCTATGTGATAAGCCTGGATGGTGGTAAGATAGTGCATACTGACTAGCCTCAACTCATCTAGGGTTAGAACACAATCTCCTATGCAGGTATTATTGAGAAACTGATTAAACCTCATGTCACTAGATGGGTAGCCAGTTGGCTCGCTGAAAGAACACATACAGTGAAAGTTGTTGAAACAACCTATACCAGTAGAGCTGTCACCTTTGGTGTACCCCAGGGATCTGTGCTTGGCCCTTTACTGTTTGAACTCTATTTCTTGGCAGTTCAGGCTAAATGGCCTTTGGCTTACCAAGTTTGCTGATTATTACATAATGAGTGCAATCACTGAGTCTACCTACAATGCTAACATACTACAGGGGGAGCTAACACAGACAAATGATTGGTATCAAAGCCACACAGTCTACAAATAAATGCAAAAATGTGTCTTTATTTTGGCCTTCTGCAAAGTGGAATTCCCTGCTAATAACAGCATTGACAACAGTCCTGCTATGCTGAAATGCAGTGATGCAAGCACTGGGAACACATGTACATAGCAATCTGAACTTTGACCACCAAGTATCCACACTGTTATTGAAAGCCTGTGTTGTGTACCTCATAAGTCATGCCATTGTATTCCAATCTCAGGATTATATTACAGCACTGTACTTAAACTTCATAAGAACACTAATATATAGCAAGCAAAGGAGAGTAGTAGTACTGAAATTGAATTCATCTTAACGTCTTGGTAAGTACCTTCACAAGGTGGACCCTGTTTTCACAAAATCTCACCAAGGCGACACTGACATATAGACAGTATTTATATAGCATATATCATGGACAGAAGTAGGAAAAAAAATAAAAAAAAGATGGCTGGTGCACAAGACCCAGGATAAAAAAGTGCCCAATCCTGGTAGGTGCTCTGTTGCCAGGACTAGAAAAGATGACAGTGTAGAATCCTCAAAATATGGAAACATTACTACAATGGGGCCAGGCCAGGCCCAGGAGGAAGATGGTCCCCTGTTGTAGAAGAAAGTAGCAGTCCACAAAAATCACAAAAACTGATAGGCCAAAGAATAGCCATAAAGACAATAAAGTGGACTATTGAGGATAAGAAAGAAATTATGTATTGTTACTATTATGCAAATAGCCCAGAATTTCCAGACACAAGATATACAAAATGATTAAGAGAGAAATTAAAGAAAAATACTTCCGCAAGAAAAACTGTCAGAAGCTTCAAATGATAATTTGTGTTAATTTATACAACAAATTTGTGAAAAACAGTATATAGATCAAGAAACCTTGATCTGTTTTGAAAAAGAGGCATCTGAGGAAGTGCGAAAATATAAATAACAAAACCAAGAGATATTTGAAAAGTATAAAAAAGAAATATGGACATGGGAAAGAAAGAGAGATTTGATATGGTGCAATATTTATGCAAAGGAGAAAGCCAAATTAATCAATGTAAAGAAGGCAGCCTCACAGATATTCGAAGAGAAATACAGGAAAGGTATCCAGGTATGGAAAATTTCACAATAAAAAATAATATCACAAAGATGGACTATAGAAAATAAGATTAGTAAAGTAGAGTAAATAGAAGTTAAAAAAAAAGAAGTTGAAGTTATGGAGTGCCTGGGTAGTGAAGGATTTGGTGTAGAAGGTCTAACACAGGTTACATCACAGAAGGATGGAGTGAGTCCGCTAAGCAGGGAGAAACAGGAAGATCAGGAGACATCAGAAGAAGAAGAATGGACATGGGGAAAAAAAGAGATTTAATATGGTGTAATATGTATGCAAAGGAGAAAGCAAAACTAACCAATACAAAAAGAGCAGGACCAAAGATATTTGAAGAGAAATACAGGCAAAGGAATCCAGGCATGAAAAACTTTACAATACAAAAAATAAGAAGACAAAGAGGAAAAGTAGAAAAGGAGATTAGTAATGGAGAAGTTAAAGGAATAAAAACTGAGGTTATGGAGTACGTGCAAAGTGAAGGATTCAGTATAGAAAATCTAATTCAGAAAGCACCACAATAGGATAGAGTACTGGATATCCAAACTAAGGGGAAACCAGTGTAACAGGAAGCAATTGGTCAGGTGCCATATGAAGATAATTTGGAGCCCTCCACGGGAAACCAGTATAAATGTTCACTTAAAGCTAGACAGCAAGGGAAAGTACGGGAAACTGTGGAAGCTCTGATGCAGTCGATGTTGAGAAGTGATAGACCAGTGAGTTCCCATATCATAAAGCAATGGATGGCAAAGGATCAAGTTGAAGAGAATGTGCTACAGGAAGATGCTATAGAACCTTCTATAGAATGCCTACATGAATTGGAAAACAAGGGATGTGCCCTCAGTTTGGAAGAAAATGATCTAAGAGAAGAGTTGGTTGAGTTAATAGACATAGACAGATATATCAAGATCAATGAAAGAAATAGACTGCAGAAGGTTAATAAACCCCCAAAAGTCAGACGTCTGATAAAACAAATGAACACAGTAATTAGGACTGTCCATAGAGATCCATGCGATGTAACAGAAATAAACAGGATATACTACTGTACAGCTAAATTAATAACTGATAAAATTCTACCACAAGAAAATAGAGTAGTGAGGAAAAGGAAGGGGAGAAATCAAATACCATCATGGAAGTATCGAACAGAGAAAACTATAAAGCAATTAAGATAAGAAGTGTCACTGTTAGAAGAGTATAGAAGAGAGAACAGATTAACAAAAATACTCAGAAAGATAGATGTGATAAAAGTAACATGCAGTATTATAACAGATAAGGATCTATCATGCACTATAGCAAATAACTAACTAAAAATTTCAGCACAGGTGGGAAAACTTAGGAGATACAAAGATAAATATAAAGGAAAAGTATAAAATAAGCAATTTATTAATGACCCAAAAAAGCTTTATAGAGAATTGGGAAATAAGGTAAAAGGAATTGAAAGACCACCAAAAAAGAAAAAAAATAGATACATTTTGAGAAGTATTGATGAAGATCCTGTGGAACATAACAAAGATGATAAATGGATAGAAGAAGTTAAAGAAATAATAAGAGGTTTAAAGGTACAGGATATGAAATGGGATGAAGTAACAGCCAGAGAGATTGAAACAAAATTAAGAAATGCCTCTAATTGGAAAACCCCAGGCCCAGATACAGTACCTAACTTTTGGCTGAAAGTATTAACATCTTTGCACGAAGATTTAGTCATGAGTATGAACTATTTATATAACCACCCCGAACAGGCACTAACCTGGTTAGCAACAGGAAAAACAATGCTCCTACCTAAGAGTGAACCTGCAAGCTATCCTAAAAATTATAGACCAATAACTTGCCTTCTGACGACATATAAACTATACATGGGAATTGATACCGACAGAGTTTACAGTCATTTAGAAGAAAACTCAATTATAGCAGTAGACCAAAAGGCCATAAAAGAAAGTCATATGGAACAAAGGATCATTTGTTGTTAAATAAAGTCATAGTGGAGAACTGTAAAAAGGGTAAGAATCTAAGTATGGCATGGATTGACTACAAAAAAATGTGATAGTATCCCACATTCATGGATAAAAGAGTGCTTAAAAATGAATAAGATACATCCTACACTGATCAACTACATTACAGTGACCATGAAACAGTGGCAAACTACTTTGCAATTAAGCCATGATAAAGGACAAATTATTATCCCAGTGATAAAAATTCAAAGGGGGATATTCCAGGGTGACTCCTTGTCACCGTTGCTATTTTGCTTTGCCCTTAACCGATTAAGTTGTCTACTTAACAGCTTAGGCCATGGCTGTAATTTGGCTCCTAGAAAACAACATGTAAAGACTTCTCATCATCTCTTTGTCGATGATTTAAAACTGTATAGCTCATCAGATGAGGAACTGAAAGCACAACTGCAAGTTGTCAAAACTTTTTTCAGATGATATAAGAATGTCATTTGGTCTTGATAAATGTGCAAAATCAACCTTTAAAGCAAGAAAACTGCAACACCAGGAAACATCAGTTTTGGACAAGAATGTGACATAAAAGAACTTGAGCAAGAAGGAGTGTATAAATATTTGGGAATTGATGAAGGATCAACAATAAAACATGAACAAATGCAAATAAAACTTACTAAGGAATACTTCAGAAGACTTAAATTAATTCTGAAAACAGCACTGACATCTAGGAACAAAATCCAAGCTATAAACCAATTTGCTTTTCCTGTTCTAACTTACAGTTTTGGAGTGATTGACTGGCCCCAAAATGTGCTGGATAGATTAGACAGGAAAACAAGAAGAATGCTTCATGCTCACCAAATGATTTACAAAAATCAGTGCATACCAAGATTATATATTTCCCATTCCAAAGGATGGATGGGCCTCCTTGAAACTGATTATATGTATAGATCTACAATCGTGGGGCTCCACACATATGTGATGACCTCACAAGACCCAAATGTAGTGAAACTTTTGAAACATGAGGAGAATACATCTATAATATGACTTCTCTGCTTAATCTAGCAGACACATATCGGCATCAAGCAGGAATGGAAATCAAACCAGAAGTAGATAAAAATCAAGCAGCAACTGGATGTGCCAAAAAACAAAAGAAAGAATATAAGGTGAAGGACCAGATGAGATGGCAAGAAATGAGGAAAAACATAAATAAAGTTACAAGTACAGAAAACTTCTGGAAGAACCTCATGTTGATCAGGAATGAATAGAGTAATGGTTCAGGAGAGGCAAATTCAAACCAAGAAATGAAAGGTTAATATTGGTGGCCCAAGATAGTGGGCTGCATACACATTGGTTTACAAAGTCCACTGAATATGTGGGAGAAACAGACAAATGTAGGTTTTGTAAAACCAAACTGGAATCAGTTGCACACCTCTTTGCTGATCATGACATACTAATGGCAGAAGGACTGTATACTGACAGGCATAATAATGTGGCAAGACTGTTGCACTGGGGATTGTGCAAACATTATGGTACTGAAGTTCATAGGTTCATAGATTAGTACTAAGCTAACTGCTCTTGCAAGCCATTTTAAGCCTAGCCAATTATCCCTTGTGAGACTCAAACCCTGCACCTTATGTTTGTAAGGCAAACACCTTAACCATTAGGCCACCCTCCCAACCTGTGGCTGACAAACACTGGAAACATGAGCCACAAAGCATCATAGAAAATGAAGAAATCTACATCACATGGGATCATCCATTACCAACAGTTCAAAAGATAGATGCTATAAAACTAGATATAGTGGTCCAAGAAAAGAAGACAAAAGTAGCTTTGATCATTGAAATCACCACATCCAATGACTGCAGTGTCTTGCGTACAGATAGACACAAAGTCATAAAATATCAAGATTTGCAGGCAGAAAGGAAAGCAATGTGGAAGGAAGATACCCAGACAGTTGCAATAGCAGTAGGACCAACAGGTCTTAAAAAAATTAGCCTACAATTATGTTTAGATATGCTACCGATACATGTAGCTCTGTACGAATTGCAGAAGGAGTCATTACTGACCAAATTGTGGGTGCTGCAAAGAGCACTACTGGTTGACATCAAAGAGTGAAACAATACTAATTTCATGAACTTTAATCGTACTTTGACTTAGGAATGGGGTCCATTCCTGTCATGGTATTAGAAACCCAAAATATTTAGAAAAATTAAAAAGAGTATAATGCTCCCCTCACCAGACACATGCAGCAGCTGGAGAGACCACAGGGGTTACTTACCAAGAAAACACAGTGACTACAAACCATGCCGTGATGAATGTGGATAGATTGAAATCCATGTCACTGTAATCTGTACCGTATAGGATGAGGTGACTTCTGCCTGGAATCCAGGCCAATCTCTGACCCTACCCTAGTGGAAATAGTGTATATCTACCAATCAGGTATAGCTAATGACATCAGCAATGTCTGTTGAGGAGAATATGGTAATAACATTGTCCAACATGCTGGTGTAAAAGGCTCTCTGTTATGTTAAGCAAGTCCGCGTGTGAGCGCACACACACACACACACACACACACACACACACACACACACACACACACACACACAAAAACACCTCAGTTGACTGCAGTGAGAATAGAACCCCTACCTACCTAAGTACACAGACTACTGAAGTCTGTATTTAAGGCAAGGGCCACATCTCAAGTCTGACTCAAAGTGTCTTAGACAATACTTTATAGATGATGATATCAGTAGTGTCTGGTGAGGAGAATATGGCAATAAAAGTGTCCCACATGCTGGTGTAAAATGCTCTATGTAATGTCAAGCAAGTGCCCCCCTTACACACACCAGTTGACTGCAGTGAGCAAAGAACCCCTACCTATCTAAGTGCATAGACTACTGAACTCAGTAATTTATGCTAGTGCCATTGTACAAGTCTGTCTTTTCCAAGGCTGCAGGATAACGTATAGTGGATGACATCAGCAGAGCATGTTGGAGAGATGTTGGGAGACATGCATGAAATGGATGTGTAGGCATGTGCAAGTATCAAAATACTATCAATCCATGGGATTGGAGCAGTAACTGTAGGATACACACTTCTGTTCTTCTGGCTAGACACACACACACACACACACACACACACACACACACACACACACACACACACACACACACACACACACACACACATACACACACACACACACGCACACACACAGTTGACTGCAGTGAGAACAGAACCCCTACCTATCTAAGTACATAGACTACTGAACTCAGTACTTCATGCTAGCACCATGGCAAAAGTCTGCCTTTTAGAAGGCTGCAGGACAACTTATAGTGGATGACATCAGCAAGGCATGTTGGAGAGAAGATGTTGAGAGGCCTGCATACGTTCATAGCTTTGTAGCTTCATATGAGGTTACTAGGCTAATTACCAGGTTTATATCATAACATTGAAGTAGTAAAATGTCGAATGTTATAATATCGATCCCAAAACAGCAAACGCTGAAAAATAGCGAATCCTAGGGAAAGAATTCAGTGGGCTGTTTCTGCCACTTCGCTATTTTCTCCACTGTGGTGCGAAGGTTACGGACCGGGTTAAGGTAAGTGTGTGAATGGACTGGGTTAAGGTGAGTGTGGGAATGGGATAGTTAGGGACCTTAGGTTTAAGGAGTGGGTAAGGTGAGTGTGTGATAGTTAGGGGCCTTAGGATTGTGATATTTAGGGGCCTTAGGATTAGGGAGTGGGTAAGGTGAGTGTGCGATAGTTAGGGACCTTAGGGATAGGGAGCGGGTAAGGTGAGTGTGCGATAGTTAGGGACTTTAGGGTTAGGGAGTGAGTAAGGTGAGTGTGCATTAGTTACGGATCTTAGGGTTAGGGAGCGGGTAAGGTGAGTGTGCAATAGTTATGGACCTTAGGGTTAGGGTTTGGGTTAAGGTAAGTGGATAGATAGTAGTGTATGTATGGCTTAGTGTAGGGTTAGAAGTAGGATTTTAAGTGTATATGTGTGGATTACTTTTTTTGGTGTGCTTGTGTTGTGCACTTCTCAGAACTGTTCTGAGCTTTCGATTATATCACATTTTGACATTCCAGGTTCGAGCTGATGGTGTTCGATATTTTGGGATTTCGATGATATGATATACACCCTAATGACCCAAGGGTGTTTTACATGTCTAGCTGTGTAAAAACACAAGTACCCTTATTAAGCCTAGTTAAATGGTCATTGTTAGCAGAGCAATTTTGTGATCAGCACCAATTACCTCTGTTCATGAGAGACATAGTTGCCACCAGGGGTGAATTTACAATTACCCACCCAGATGTCAAGGTTGCGCTTGAATAGAGTCAATGCTTCACATGATGATTCTTCCATCGCCTTGCAGATACGTCTGTTCAGGCTTATGGGTCAATAGTTCTAGTTCTGCACATTACCAGATTGATGTGCTTTGCATATCACACAACATATTAATTTATTTAGTGTAGTTGATATATGTGTGTGATAAAAGTACTGAGACACCATGGTTGCAATGCTTGGGGGGGGGTGGCAACACATGGCTGTATTGTAAATATATGACATATGGTTAGATAGGGCCATCAGTTTGTTATGTTTCCACATGTAATTTCATGTCATAAACAAGAAATGGACAATAAACAACACTAATACATAATATTTAGTTTTCCGTAGCACAGTGAACAGAGAGTTTGCACGATGGTTAGCAAAGTGTTGGCACATGCATGATACACATTTGCATTACTTTCCCTGTTTGCACATAGTTAAGCAGTGCGCAATGGGGAAAGAGCAGAAAAGAACAGAAGAGCATTATGCATACCATTTTTGCCTATATTTAGGTTTCTAAGTCTTACAATTACTCTCTTATTATCATATATACACAGCTATGGGATGTCTGCAGTCTCAAACTCATTCAAACAATGGCGGAGGGTATCCCTTTTTTCCCCTGTATAGGTCATTAAAATGATGCCTACACTGCTCTCCAGTGCAGTGGATGCCAGCGGCACTGGATACAGCCCGGGCCACACTATACCATGCCTTATACTTGTACTGGGAACCAGAATATTCCCTTTGCAGAAACCTTTGGCTGTGGTGCTTTATCAGGAGTCCAATAAATATCCTGGACTCCTGGAAACCCCACCTCTGTGTCCTAAACTTGGCATCATCCTCTCTAACACCAGCCATGTCTACCAGCTGAACTACAGCAATGGAGACTGATGCTTTCCCTCCAATTCCAGTTATCATGGTTACTGGTACTGCACAAACCTGTGCAAGGATGCCAACTGCATTTGCTTGATGCTAAGTGGACAGCAGCAATGCTAAGCAGGAAGGAATGAAATAACTGAAATTGGAGTGTTATTCTGACACTTGGCATTAGTTTGAGGGGTGTCTACTGATGTATCCTAGAAATATATACTGGAAATTGGAAGGTAACTGTTTGGTGAGTTAAGTTTGCAGACATGCACTGTGGGCATAAATGTAATGACCTGACACATTTGTTTTTGCCTTTATACACTGGGAAAATGTGAGATTCAAACCTAGGCATAAGGGCAAAACATTTTCTTCCACAGCATTGATTCTCCATCTTTGATATAGAAGAAGTGCTGCTCTGACATATTCAGGAATTATACATAAATACAAGTGACAGTTTAAGCTGTTACACATGTATGTATATGACCTGACAAGGTTATTCGATATAGATCCATTTGTGTATGTGTCTCATGTAATTGTGAAGGCCATGCAATTCCAGATAGCAGAATTATACTTACAGAAATATAGTAGACAGTATACCCTCAGTCATACATCTGAAAACACAATAATGGTGTATCATCCCTCATGCATAAAATTCATATCAGCTCTATTATCTACAGTGTTATAAGTGAGATGAGTGAATATAATGGGAAGAGGAACAACAGTAAAAGTGTATGGAATATTCTGTATTAGAACCCAGGACCATGTGTATGTCAGTCCTATACTTACACCTGTTACCACAAGAATGTTGAAACAACACTTGCCTTTTTTTAGTTCATTGCTATAAACTGCACTGTTACAACAGTAAAAATAGTTAGCATAACCTGGACTAAAACCCAACAAACACTACATGGGAACAAGTATTTGGGATTCAGAAATTCTAATGAGTTCACACCTCATTTGCATCTTCACTGTGCTGACAGCCTTGAATCTGTGTTACTGTTAACTGTGATTATGTTTTCCTTATTTTTTGCTTAACTTCTTCCAGGACCATTCAACATATACAGCATAACATACAGCTTGGGCGGCACAGTGTTGCAGCGGTTAACATTGTCGCCTCACAGCAAGAGGTTCTCTGGTTTGATTCTCGGCTGGGGTGCCTTCTGTGTGGAGTTTGCATGTTCTCCCTGTGTTCGCGTGGGTTTCCTCCGGGTACTCTGGTTTCCTCCCACATTCCAAAGACATGCATCTGGAGCATTTCTCCCTGGGCCTCCGCTGAAAACAGGCTCTGTGAAACCTAGTCGGACTTTCCCGGTCAACAAATGTTAAATAAATAATAACATCATCTGCACATGGTAAGCCAAACATTTTTATGTCAGTACTGATGAGCAATTTAAAGACATATTTTAGTGTGTAATGTTGAATTCAGGACTGTTGTGTCTATTGCTGAACATACTAATAGTGGCACCACTGTCATTTTGTTAGCATATGTTGGACTATAGTTGTGTAGGTATTAATTGTTCCTGTGTTTGTTGCTTATTATCACAGGTGATCCTGACTGTGGAAGTGTGGGACTTCTACCACTTGATGTCAGAGTACCACCAGACTCTGATGATGATGGTGGCTAAACAGAGGCACAGTCAGGGGGTGCAGAGGTTGAATCTGACACAGAAGTTGACATACAGCCATCCTGTGAAATTCCATATGATATACCTAGTAGGCCTATGCCTACCCATTCCAGTGAGCCGTCAGATATTGGACAGGTCAAGGGCAAGACATTCGATCAGGGAAGTTTGGTTACTACGGCTTTAGTGCCTATTGACTGTGGCCAAAGCCAAAGTATGGATGAGGTGCTACACAGGAGGGTTGTTAGGGGTGCTAGGAGGAGGCCTGCTGTCCATCTTCCACCTGATTCAGGTGTCTGTTCCCATGCCACTCAAAGTATGTTTAGGGCCATCATGAAAGCACAGGCACATTCCTATAGGTCCTCCGGAGAAATGCTTAGGGTTGTAGATGTGGCACAGGCTGACATGCGTGATTGCCTCCACCATATATTCAGTGGATCAGATGAATGACACATTGGAATGAGTGGTGTCTATGATGGGATGTCTGCTGGGAGGGGAACAGCATCCTTGTGGGTGTAGGTCAGCCACATTATCTGCAGTTAGCCAATGTGGCTGTGCCTGTTCATGCTCCCATAATGGCTGTATTTCCACTGCTCCATCAGTGGTTGAGCTGTCCACACCCAGGTGTGGCAGTCCATGGGATCATGGTCCTGAGCATCCTTGTGAGGGGAGCTCATCTGGCAGACATTAATCACATTCAGGTAGCAGCAGTGCATCTGACCAAGGGCGTGGACATGCCAATGAAACTCCTGGCAGAACCAGTTCTCTTGGTTGGGTACAACAGTGATGAACTGCCACCTCTACCATGCACAGCTTACACATGTCTGACATACCAAGATTCATAGAGCTAGCAAAGAGCTTGGCTGAGTTCATGCAGACACTCACACACCAATTTCACCTGGAAGATCCCCACACACACACACAAAGACAACAGTTACATGGTTCAGTCGTGAATCTTAAAACTCATTTTGTCTCACTGGCCATTTGTTGCTTTATTTGAATGTCTGCGTGCTTCTCTTTCTTACTCACACACATTCACTGACTTTTTGTGTCTGCCTAGGCCTCCTGCTCCCCCCCACCCATATCACTCTGTGTAAGTGATGATAACTGTGCCATGTCACTGTTTTGTATCTTTTGTATTCAGAAATACATAAGCTTTGTGTCTGATGCTCAGGGTGCATAGCTGACTTAGTGCTTAGTATATCTGCATTTGTGATGTTGAATTGGTAATTGTACTTTTGATTTCTATAGCATCACTAAACCCACATATGTAGATGCCCTTAAGAGTAACCTGCCCAAGCAACAAGGACCACCAAAGCTGAAACATAAACAAACACCAATCACAACCAAAGTGTCACATAGTTCACAACACCAGTGTGCCAGCCAACAACAGCCCCTAAGGCATGACACAGGGTTGGGAGGGTGGCCTAATGGTTAAGGTGTTTGCCTTGCAAGCACAAGGTGCAGGGTTCGAGTCTCACAAGGGATAATTGTCTAGGCTTAAAATGGCTCGCAAGGGTAGCTAGCTTAGTACTAACCTATGAACTCCTATGAACAACATACCCAACACTTTAGTCATAGGTGACTCTATAGTCAGGCACACTGATGTCCCACTCACCAGGCTGAACAAGGAGAAAATTAAAGTCAGCTGCCTGTTGGGTGCCAGGATCCACCACATAACACGTGCACTCAAGTCACTCCACAACAAGTACAAATATGACTCTGTCATTGTCCATGTTGGAGTGAATGACTTGAGATGTACCTCCCTGAACTACATGAAAAGAGACATGGAAGAGCTCTCGGATTATGTGGCCCAGACAGGTGTGACCCTAGCCCTGAGTAGCATCTTGCCTTCGCCCAGAATGATACCACAGTATAAGGACAAAATGATTGACTTAATTGGCTAAGCTTCTGGTGTCATTCAAAGGGGATCCAGTATCTGTCTGCCTGGGACGACATGATCGACAGACCACAATACTTTGCCAGAGATGGTCTGCACCTGTCACCCCTGGGATTCAGGTTACTGGCTAAGGCTCTTGCCACCCCTATAGTGCCTTTTTTAGGCAAAGTTCAAAGGACAAAACCACCACCTTAATGGATACAAGCATGCAAAATCTGAAGGTAATGCTACTCAATGCTAGAAGTCTATACCTCAAAATGCACTCTCTCAAGACACTCCTAAAAATGGAGAACATCCATATCTGTGCAGTAAATGAGACTTGGTTCAAGGCTCCAGAGAGCACCCCTCTAATACCAGGCTACAACTCTTACCACACTTTTTGGCCACCAAACCAGGACCGAAACACTAAACGTGGAGGAGTGTCCATATTCACCAAGGATATTCACACCAGGCTAGTTGCCCAACACAATGCATCTGAAATTCTCCAGGTGCAACTAACACTAGGTAAGACTGCAATCCAAATTGTAACTTGCTACATATCCCCCACCATGCCCCAAGATTCTCACTACACCTTTCTAAACATACTGGAAAATATTAAGATACAACCAAACACCCTAATACTGGGTGATTTCAACTACCCTGCCATTAACTGGGAAAACTACTCATGTACCAACACCTTTGCCCAGTGGTTCTTGGAATTCATAAATTCCAATGCCCTGGATCAACTAATCCTTAGTCCCATCAGGGGCTCCAATATCATAGACCTGGTCATTACCAACATGGGAAATCGATGCACACCTATGGTCACCCCCTCGTTGGTCAGGTCTGACCATAAGCTAAGCACCCTTGACATCCACATCCCACCCCCACCCCCAAGTAAGGAAACCTCCGTAAAAAAACTTCTCCAAAACCAACTTCATTCTGCTCAAGTCAGAAGTGGTAAACTTCATGACACCCATGCAGACAGGAACTGCAAGTTCGACTGCTGAATCCTCCGCTAAGGCACTGTACGAGCAAATCCACTCGTGCATGAATCATGCCATCCCCAATAGAATCAAGACACTCTCCTTCAAAAAAAAAAAAGAGATCCCTCATAAAATCCTCCAAATCTAGTTAAGAAAATAAAATTGCCAAAGATTCCAAAGAGAACCACAAGGCATTCTATAACTATGTCAAGAATCTAAATGGCAATGCTCAGATCTGCTCTGAGGTACAACAGAATGGCATTAAATATACTGATCCCAAGGATATTGCCAATATCCTGGCAGATCGATTCAGTGTAAACATCACCCCCTCTCACCCCCTAAAGGGACCATCTCAATATCAAAAGATTGCCAAATTCTGGTAATAACGGCCACACAGGTACAAAACGCACTCTCCAAAGCTAAGAATACAGCATCCATGGGACCAGACGACATCCCAGGCTGTGTACTACATGAACTACAAAATGAATTGGCACCTCACCTAAGTGTCATGTTTAATCGTAGCCTCACTTCAGGCTTTATGCCCACTGAATGGCGCACAGCTACAGTTATCCCACTCCACAAGGGGGGATCCAACTTGGATCCCAGGAACTACCGCCCCATCTGTCTGACGAGCCTGATCTGCAAGGCCATAGAACGTATTATCATGGAATTTATAAAAAAAGACATTGGCAACCTTCAAACACTAGACCCTACCCAGTTTGTTCGTGAAGGGCTGATCTTGTCTCCTGAATCAGATTGACTTCTTCAAATCAGTCTCCAGAGCTGTGGATAAGGGTAAGGTGGTCCACACAGCCTATCTGGACCTCGCCAAGGCCTTCAACACCATCACCCACTCTGGAATCAAAGATAAACTTACTAAGCTGGGCATTAATCCCTACATGACTCGATGGGTTGTCAACTGGCTTACTGACAGAACCCACACTGTAAAAGTAGCTGACTCCAAATCCAGCTCCAGACAAGTGACAAGTGGAGTACCTCAGGGTTCAGTCCTGGGACCGCTCTTGTTTGGCATCTACTTCTCTGAAGTACAGGCCAACACTAAGGGACTCTGGCTAACAAAGTTTGCAAATGACTGCAAACTGGGAGCCATTATTGAATCCCCAAATGATGTGAATATTCTACAAAAGGGCCTTACAGAAACAGATGCTTGGTGCCAAAGCCATGGGCTCAAGCTCAATGCCAAGAAATGTATAGTTATCCCTTTTGGGAAAAAACATGTACCTGTGAATTATCACATAGGTGGCAGTACACTAAACACCGAAAGTGTGATGAGACTTAGGGATACAGGTGGACAGTGGTCTCACCTTCGATAACCACATCGCCACAACAGTCAGGAAATCCTTCTATGTGGCACATCTCATCACTAAGGGCTTTTCATCCAGAAAAAAGGAGGTCATTGTCCCACTGTACTCATCCCTCATTAGACCCATTATAGAATACAATGCCCCGTTCAGTATGTACCTCTCAAGACATCTGCAACAACTAGAAAGGCCGCAGAAATACCTCACTAAAATAATCACAGGCCTAAAGCAGATGCCCTGTGCTGACCATCTAAAAAACTCCACCTATACTCTGTTACATATCGTCTACTCAGAGGCGAACTCTGCTTAACATACAAGGCCATGTCAAACCTAGAGCTGTTGGACATGCTACACTTAAAGAAATCCCAATCCCTCAGAGCCACACGATCCAGGGATCTAAACCTTGTCATCACAACGAACAAAACATGCTGGAGGGATAGGTTCCTGACCCAGAGACTCCCCAGACTCTGGAATAGACTGCCCATACATGTCAAGCAGAGCACCTCTTTGGCCCTTTTCAAAAGGAACCTTGATGATTGGATGGGAGATAAGAAATTCACCCCGGGGATCATGTCAGTTGCCCTGCTAGACAGGGGTCCAGGGAAGTAAATACTGTGGGAAGAAATAGCCAGGGAATTGTTATGGCTAGGCTTGTATAGGCCCTAGGGCCGATAGCCTAATACCAGCCTATGAACCTATGAACCTATGGTCTTAGAAAGTTAGACAGTTGATAGCCGCAAAATATTTCCATCTTTATTGTTAATGATCTTGTGAAGGTTGTGAAGTCTGAAACTGAAATGTGTATCATTATTTTTTAACTTCTCTCTCTTTAATAATTTTCCAGTACAAATGCATGGTGCTAAACTAAGGGCATACAGTGACCATCAGTACTTTTGAGAGGTATGACTGCGTGAAACTGAGGCCTGCTACTTAAAAGTGGACATATATAAGTCAAAGATGTCTCTGCTGCCACATGTTAAGGTAATTTCTGTACAAATCTCCCATCTTTTACTTGCTTACACTAGCAAGTAACAACATGCAAGGGCATGCCAGTCATTCATGTTATTACACAATACAATCCACATTCAGCACTTACTATGTAAATCCAGTAGTTGCAGCAGTTTTATTTCAGGGCTGACTCTCTCTGATGCAAGCAGTACACAGCCAATACATGGGTAGGTAAAGGTTGCGAGAGTTGCCTGTCATCAATGTTACTATATGTATGTGTATAGGAAGAAGGTTTTAGGCCCTTAGATGATGAGTGTGTGTGCTATGCATCATCTCTTAGCCAATGCAAGGGCATATTGAGCAGGCCTACGTCTGCCTACACCCACAGCAGCTGCTCCATCCCCCTTCTGACTCCTCACCTGTGTGCGGCTGTGGCAACCTTGCCACTGGTGGTGGGATGTGTGCCCTTCCCCTTGTTGATCCTGCTGAAGCTGTTTTTTCAGGATGACATTGTGTAGCATGGAGCATACTGTGAATATTTCAGTACATTTACATGGATTGTACTGTAGGGCTCTTCCAGAAGTATCTAGGCACCGGAACCGCAGCTTCAGCAGGTGAAGAACATGCTGTATGATATTTCTATTTTGAACGTGTGCCTCATTATCGTGTTCTTAAGCATTGTGTGTGCATTTCTGATGGGTGTCATTGGCCATTGTTCCAGTGCATAACCTGCATCCACCAGTAAATGAGCCTGTGGGATATCCTCCCAGTGAACATTTAATACAGTTGAGAGGTGTGCCATATATGTGAGTCATGGTAACTGCCAGGGTTGCCAGCACATACGTTCAACATGATTCCCTTGGCATTGCACATGACATGACAGTTAATAGAGTGGAAGCCCTTTTTATTAATGTAGAGCTTTCCCTGTTACCCAGGTGGTGCCTTAGTTTCTACATGTGTGTAATCTATGGCACCCAGTACTTCATGGTAGTGTGCTACAGGGTAAAACGTCTGTATATTTCTGGCCCTATCCTTAGGGGTACAGGGAAAATATATGTGGTCACTAGTATGTTGTAGCATAGCATTCAGGGATTTATGAAGGATCCCGGATGCTGACTCCTGTGACACCCCCAACATGGTCCCTGTTGGTGTGTGAAAGATACCTGTAGCTAAAATTCTAAGTGCTATACATACCTTTGTCTCCACTTGGATGGGTTCCCCTTAGTTTGACCTGGCTCTGAGTTGAGGACAGCAGAGGTTGCAGTGTTCCTATAGTGTCTCTATCCACCCTGTAGTGCTCTACAATTATCACATCATGTAGATTGTGATAGGTTACCTGAGTTCTGAAAACTCTTCTCCTTCTTGGCCTTGGTCTATTGGCAGCAGCGGTAGAAGAATAGACTTCAGCCTGTTGCACATACACATGAATTAAAGCAACAGAAGCCCCTTGCATTGTTTATGTGCCGACTCTTTTCTGTGGCTATATTCCAATGGGTTTTGGAATTCACAGGGGAAAACCAGCACTGAGTCTCCGTAGTTGCTTTATAATTTGTTGAATAGTTCCTTTATCTTGGATTGGTTGATTAGCATACAGTTCAGCTGCTTATGCTGTAATTTCCATTCTGTGGTGTTTACCTTGTTTGCAAGGCTGTAGAGCTGCTTATTGAATCTAAATTAGTCTGCTACTATCACACGGTGTAGACAGACCATGTAGGCTTTATTGAATCTGGCCGATTGTTTCAAAAGTGTTTAAATGTGAGTATAAAGAATACTGGGGAAAAAAACAATAAAAGAATAAAGAAAAGTTGACATGGAGAATTAGATAATTATCAACAAAAGATAAAACTTTCAATATTCAACATGACCTATCAAGGCCACTGGAATTACTATTTAACTGTAGCCTCCAAACATGATTCATGTCTCATGAATGGAGAAAGGCAACAGTCATCCCTCTGCACAAAGGTGGGCAATTTACAAACCCTGGAAACTGCAGACTCATAAGTCTCACTAGTCTTATATGTAAAGCCATGGAAAGAATTATCATGGACATGATCAACAGAGATATAGTAAACCTCCAGACACTGGATCCAACCTAGTGTGGTTTCATCAAGGGCAGATCATGCCTACTCATCCTGGTGGAATTCTTTGAGAAGGTCACCAAAGCAATGGATGAGGGCAAAATCATTCACACTGTCTATCTTGACCTGGCCAAAGAATTTGACACAATACCCCACTCAGGCATTGTTGACAAACTCAAGAAGTTAGATACAAAGCCGTATGTTACTTGGTGGATAGCCAACTGGCTCACAGACAGGACCCAGGAAGTTAGAATTGGGGAGTCCCCTCTACAAAGAGGCCAGTCACAAATGGAGTCCCTCAGGGATCAGTCCTTGGACCGCTCTTTTTTGGCATTTACTTCTCAGACATCAAGGCCAATATCAGTGGTCTCTGGTTGACTAAATGTGCAGATGATTGCAAATTAGGAGCTATCATGGAATCTCACACTGACACAAATGTTCTCCAGGATGGGCTGACAAAAACAAATAACTGGTGTCAGAGCTACGGACTAAAACTAAATGCCAAGAAATGCATAATAGTATCCTTTGGGAAGTCATCCATCCCTTGTAACTATCATATTGACAACACAACCCTTAAAGTTGACCCAGTAGTCAGGGATTTAGAGACACACAAAGATAGTAATCTAGCCTTTGAACATCACATGTCTACAGTGGTGAGGAAATCATTCTATGTAGCGCAACTTATAAACAAAGGTATGGCATCTAAATCCAAGGAATTCATTGTTCCACTGTATTCAGCATTCATCAAACCAATCATTGAGTACAATGCCCCTTTTGATATGTACCTAACTAGGCATATCCAACAACTGGAATGTCCACAGAGGTTCCTCACTAAATGAATACAGGATATAAGTAATATGTCCTATGCAGACCGCCTCAAGGCCCTATCCCTGTAGTCTGTCTCTTACAGACTTTTGAGGGGAGATCTATGCCTGGCATACAGGGCATTGTCAGACCCCACTCTGATGGACCTCCTGCATATCCACAAAACAAACAGTACCAGAATTACCTATTCTAAAGACTTAAACCTTTCTTGTGATATAATAGCACCTGCTGGAGAGATAGGTATGTATCCCAGAGACTACCCTGTGTATGGAACAGGATCCCCATCCATTTGAAGCAGAGTTCCTCCCTAACCCAATTCAAGTGCAACTTGGACAATTGGATGGGAAACCAGAAATTCATCCCTGGTTTGGCACATATGTCTCTAATGGAAACAGGTAACCTGCAAATGATTCATCTCACAGGCCCATGGTTACACTTCTCAAGGGTATCAGAACTTGTCAGAGATGTGGGATGCATGGCTAGGCTTAAAAAGGCCACTGTGATCATTAGCCTAGTAAACACCTATGGACCTATGAATCTATATAAAGATTGATAAAATAGAGGACAACAGAAACACCTGGTATAAACATATAATGAGAAATATTATTATATTAATCCATGGGAAAAATCTATCACAGGAAAAGATTAAAGCAGTAAGAGAAATAAATGAATGGTATAGTAAGAAAGTGGAATCTCAATACTTCTTATGGAGAGTTGGAATAAAACATTACCTGTGAAAAGTAATATGCCATACAAAAGGCCAACTGAAAGAACTGTTTACATTGTGGTGAAGAAGAAACCATTGAACATGTTTTCTTGGGATGTAAGAAAGTAAAAAAAATGTGGGATAAATTATGTGATAGAAAATTATTTGAATGTTTCAGACAAAGAAATGTTATAAATATTGAAATGATCTGAACATGGATACTATAAAGATGTAAGTAAAGAATTAATAATAAGAATAGATAAAAATTGTTTTATGTAATATGGGTAATATGGAATGTCAGAATGAATAAAATTATGTTTAATGGAAAGTAGTTATTGTCAATAATATTGAAAAAGATGATATAGTGGTTGTAAAAAAAGAAGTAGGGGTTTGATTTAAATAATGTATAAACATGATGAAGAATGAATAATTCTTATCTACAAATAGGAATGTGCATATAAATATTTAATTTTGTAAATACGTACATATAAATATGTAAATACTGTAAATATGTTATCAATGTAAATATAGCTGTTTTGTAAGTAAGATGTAAATAAAGGAGCCCTACTCTTTTGACTAGATTACATCCACATGAGCTACCACCAACTCATGAAGATGAGACCTTGGTTTAACGTCTCATCCAAAGACATGCATTATTAAATGACGAGGCTTATTTTGAAGGATAGTATTGTCTTTATTGGTCAGTAGACATAACTTGGCAGAAATAAATATTTTCTTCTTAGGACTATGTTACATAATATTCTAATTCTTTGTGACAAAGACTTTATGTTTCATGAGGTGTGAAGTATTGCAAATTAATACATGTGGCAGCAGTAAAGCTCTAACGATAATAGCCAAAGGAACTTTTTTTTTAGCCAAAATGACTTTTCAAAAAGAACTAAACACCTATATTATCTAATTGATTTTTTTTTATTCCTGAGAATACTTAAATTGTCTAAGGCCATTGGAAACTTTTCAAGTTTATCCATGGGATTCATAAACAAAAAGAGCAATGTGTTAGGCTAAACTGTATGAAGAAAAGCGACACACACACATAGAGTACCAAGGAAATGTGAGTTTTTTTAGTTCAGTTACAAGTAATTGTGAACTTCAGTGCATTTCAGTCTCACAGGAAGAGTTATTATGCAAATATGTGAAACTGTATTATTGGCATCATATGCTAATGACCATGTAATGAGCCCACTGTGAAAGCACACGAGGGTAAACAATATGGTGAAGTGATTCAGAAAAAAAAACTACAAATTACACAATCACTTGTAACCATCAGTGGATTTATACACCAGGATTTCTTGATGAACAGGGGGAGGGATTTTGCTATATTGCTAGTGCAGCAGTAGCCACAGTTGAGCAGTATATGTTAGAGATATTCTCACAGTCAGTGACCACATTGGGACCCACTATCACCCACTGCATCCCTGAGGGATCTGATTACACATAACTTACCAAGACAGTTACCAGATTGGGACCCACTATCACCCACTTCAACCCTGAGAGATCTGATTGCACATAGCTTACCATGACAGGGACATAGGTGACTGCTATCATGTGGACTGAGATAACATACAGCAGTTAGAAGACATATGCTGTCCTCACATGTAATCTTGTTGGATGTGTGAAATACATATTCCTCTAGACACTTTGGTTCATAGTTAGTTACTAGGCTTGTAGTCCATTAAGTAGCCTAGTCCAAATTTCCAGTTGCCCCTAAGCACTGTCTGGTTAAGTGAATTGCTCAAGTTCATACAGTAGGCAAATGCGGGCTAATGTATTCAAACACTGTACCACAGGAATAAAGCTTACAGCTTCATCCCTCTGTACAACCTGTCATACTTTGTAGATTTGACTACTGTTGCTACAGGGACATTACAGAGACCATCTGAGTATGCTGTGGGTAGTTCACATGCATTTGATTCACAAATACTGTACCAGTTCCTTGATGTGATGCTGCAGCATGTGGAGGAGTATATGTGGTTCCCAAGGACTGTAGTGGACAGAAACAACACTATGTAGGAGTTTTGTGAACCTGACCATTTCCATTATATTCTAAGGGACCATTGGCTATACCCACAGTGCTAACAAGACCCCACCTGGTTCACATGGACAACAGTATATGAACCAGATGGTTTTACATTCTGTCAGCTGCCAGGTGGTGTGCAATGCACGGGGTATCGTATGCAATGCATCTATGCACCAGCCAGGCATTTCACAGGCTTCCCACATTTAGTATACATTAGACCAGTATCCAGAGCTGGATAATGGTCAAATGGGACCCTAGGCAGGGTAATGGATCAGAACCCCCCCATGGCAACCCTCCTCACATTCCCCACAGGCACACAGTATCTCCCTCTGCAGTAGACCCCCCACAAACATTCCAGTGTCCCATTGATTGGCTACTTCTCCCCAGTTACCATAAATACTGTTCAAACCTGTCAGTGTGCGTAATACTTTCTTATTTACTTCTACAATGATTACAGATATTTGGATTTAATTTAAAACTTTTATTTCAAATTTTAAAGCAGAAACACTGATATACACTTGCTAAACAAAGCAATACAGTCCCCCAATGAAAACAGACTTAGCATTAACAGTAAACTTCTCTACCCTTGAAACTCACATTCATTGAAATGGCATTAAATTCCATGTTCAAAGAGAATGCATCTGGCCAGTGGTGAATTAAATTTACTTTTGGGCCATTTTTCAAACCATAGGACTCTTGCACACATTTCTAAGACCATGCATACATGCATGTGTTCTTTGATTCCCCTTTCTGATTGTATTAAAGTATATTCCTTGTATAATGCAGCACCACTTGTTAGAATGTGTTTTACATTTGTAGTTTTGAACATTTTTGTAGTAAGCAATGAAACAAAATATATGAATCAATAATGACAAACCTACCCAATTCAGAACATTTCAATCATAAAAGCCACTCAAACTTCTGTCATTACAATCCAGAAATATCAGTCAATATGCAGTCTCTGCAGAAGTAAGTTATCTGAATTTCACATTAAATAGATCTGTAACTAATGAAGAGGTTGCTGCTAGCAAACAACTTTATATTTCAGTCTTTCATCTACAAACACAGTGCCTGTTGCCCTTGAAGAATAAACTGCCTATGTTACATAAAAAATGGTAAGCTGGTAATATTGCAATAGGGAATGGATGGCAAACTGACAACAGGTTAATAATTACTAGGCAACTCATCCAAAGGAGGACATACTCAGGACTGCAGCACCACCATCCCCCCTTAAAATAAAACACAGTATCAGCAATCCACCTACATGGTGTGGGAGTAGAACTCTCAGCCCTCTGCATTAAGAACAAGTATACTACCTGTTATGCTATTAACACTGCTTTCAAACTGTACAGCACTGTGACTACCATTTGATAAACAAAACAGTTGCACATTGAAAAGAGACAGCATGAGCAGCAGCAAACTTCTCTTTCCTTGAAACTCACTATTCCCAGAAAATGCACTGCAGCTCACAATTCCTTGAAAAGCACTGAAACTCCCAATTCTTGGGAAACTCACTGAGGCATATTAGTTTTTGTAGAGGATTTAGGCTATTGTCTCCTCTAATCTAGGTACAGGGTTTGAGCCTGCATAAATGAATTAACCTGCCATCCCTAACTAGGACATTATGCAAACAAACCTTTTGCTCATAAGAGCAAAGCACCTTAACTATACATTTATCATTTTGCTCCATGGGCAGAATCAGCAGGAACAAATATTGTGTGTTTAAATTCCATGCATGATGAAGAAAAGAAAAGAAGAAGCAAGCAACAGGAGGTTTGTGTCTGGTGACACATGCACACAGGGATGTAAATCTGCATTGCATGCAGATGGCGTTCTTAAAGAAGAATGCCCTTAAAGAAGACATGTATTTTTTCTAATTAAAAAGTAAATGTTATGGTAGCTCCCATGGCCAGCCAGTGGAGGCCCCTTCTAGCCAGTGGGCTCTAGGTGACTGCCTAGGTTGCTGAGTGCTGGATCCAGGTCTGCCAGTACCAGAAACATGTGTAGGCTGACTTCCCCGAGGAACATCTCATTGATGATGCCAGATAAGTCCTGCAGCCATGGATCATGATACTAATGCAAAACTCAAAAAACATGGCAGAAATATGACACAACATTGCACTGTTGCATACCCAAAACAGTGTTGAGCGTGTGTCTGAGCTGATGAAAACTTGCTTCCGCTGTCTAGATTCCTATTGTGGCACACTGCAGAATGTTCCATGGATCTGCTGCAAGATACTACATACAATATGCTTGTATACAAACAGTTAGAGTAGGGTATTGTCTTCAAAGGGCAAGACAGTCCAGAACCACTTTAAGCAGAGGCGCTGGTTGAGGAGCCATCAGAGGAATTAACTGCAGGAGAATACCATTTGAGGCAGGGAAGAGGGCAATACACTGGGGCACTGGCAGAGTCTGTTCCACAATTATGGGCCAGATTAGACATAACAAAGATTATAACTGGTGCATGCAATACTGCTCCCTGGCTATGCTCTACAATGCATTGACTGGTCACATTATCCTTATCTACCAATATTACACATTTGTGAAGGCAGGACACAGTAGTCATATGCACACTACTGGGTTGAGGGATGGCCTAATAGTTAAGGTGTTTGCCTTACAAACACAAGGTGCAGGGTTTGAGTCTCAAAAGGGATAATTGGCTAGGCTTACAATGGCTCACAAGGGCAGTTAGCTTAGTACTAACCTATGAAACCTATAAGAGCGGATGGCTACAGTGACAGAAATCAGCCATGGGCACAGGGTTGGAGGATTAATAAAGGATATGGAAGGGAGTGAGGGATATGGCCAAGGGATTGAGGGGTGCATCATATACTATGCAAAGTAAGTGGTACTGTTTCCTATGTGAGGGTGAGTATGCAGCTGTACCTGGTATGTGTTCAGATTGAGAACCTGGAGACACAACTTCTGTAGATGTGGTTGCACCATGGGTATGTAAGAGTGACAGGCATGTTAGCATCTCAGGTGGAAAGGAAGAGGACAGTGGATGTCCTTGTGTATGGGTACATCCCCTCTTTGGTATTGCCCTGGTATAGACACCCACCAGCAAGGCGGTGGTAAATCCTGAGACTGTGACCTCTGTCTATGGCATTTACCTGATCACCATGTATCCGACATCTGCAGGAGTAGCCAAGGCATTCTACATGAAGAACACCACCTGTGGGTGTTGTGGACAAGGTAACATTAAATGAGTATGACCTACTGACCCACTTGGGTGTATCCACAGTGGAGGCAGATATGTGGCTGCTATAGGAGAAACATCTGCTCTGACACATGGAGGCAATATGACCCAAGATGGCAGTGAATTGTACCAAGGCATCTCACCAAAATGCCAGTGAGCAAATTCATGTCTTAATAGGCCTCACATATGTCAACATGTTGGCTACAAATGAAACTGGTCAGCTCTACCATGACAGTGACCATGACAGTGATAGTACCCACCTACACCTAAATGATTCCTTGCACATTCATTATGTAAAAACAATTGTGACACCCATATCAGGCAATGACTGGGAGGTATGGCAGTGATGACCATCAGCTCACTACTTCTGACACTTGTCCCTATATTTTGTGAAAAAGCCACTGCCCACTGAAGGTGCATTGGCAAGGGATGAGGGTGCACCCTTAATAAGTGTGCTGGACATAAGTTGGCCTTCCATGGGCTCTAGAGAGGTGGGGATATGTTTCACAGGTAAAAGACCTGTGTTATATGTGTGGCATGATGCCCTCAATAATCACTATTGATGACTGAGGCACTGTGCCCTCAGACTATGCTATTATAAAGCCACCATTACTGTCAGTGTCTGGTTCAGCACTGACATCAGGCATGTCCTGTTCCATGGTGGAGGACCACATAAATTTAACACCTGTGAAAGGAAACAGATTAGCACACTTTTGTGACATTACTTATATGTAACACTCCTACCACCCTGTGATGCACCAACTGCAAGGAGTATAAATAAACATACCTTGTATTGCAGGATTTTGTGTCTCTATCCCATAAGTTCCTATAGAGGAGATACAGTGATGTTGATGATCTCCGAGCTTGTACCACAGGTGCGCACATAACCTCTGTTAATGACATAGGATAATACCAGTCTGGTGCATTCCCAGCAAAGAGGTGGGATGGTGGCTCCAGGATTGCTCCCACATTCAGGCCTCCACCAGGTGTCAAGATTTTTTCCATCTCCCCAGAAAATGACAACAGGAACTTCTCCATGATGAACAGGGTTGTCTGTGACAGCAGACCCTCATCCATGGCCATTCCTCTCATGTAGAATGATATAAACCATCTGACGGGCATGTAAGATCATGTTGGTGACTCTGCAAATGAACTGATGGACTGCCGTGTTGTGGCCACTGAGAGCATTTTTGTCCACTGACAGCTCATACCAGACACACATTCAGAGAATCCCCAGTCACTCTCATCTGCTTTCAAATTCTGCAATCTGAGGTCATGGAGAGCCTGTAGTAACCCCTCCATCTCTGCCAGAGAGAACGTCTGTAGTCGCTTTTTCACCTTAGGCCCCATGTCTCAACCTGTAAATGTGGACATGTAGCTATAGTCGCTGAGCAAGCATATCATATGCACAGCAGAAGCTGTAGTGGTCTCAAACCCATGTGGGGGCTATGTCATCATAAAGTGTAACTCATACCCTATCCCAATATCGCAAGTCATATATATCTAACATTCAAGCATAGAAATGGACTGTGTTATGACATGCATCCTGTCAGTAGCCGAAGCATACCATGGAAATCAAATGCACCTCATATTTAAACCAGCTCAGCATCTGTTAACATGTCCTCTGTCCTCAGCTTATGTTGTCCATTATGTTCCATCTGTGATACAAATACACAGATAGAGTGCATTACAAAACAATCTCTGACTATGCTGCATAACAGGGGTCTAGTGCACTTTTCACAGCTCCAGAGGCAATACCTTAGAAGACTACTACTGCCTGTACCTGGGCCCTGTTCTTAGGCTGACATCATTTCAACATTCCCTGTGCTCCTTGCACACTAGTCTTCAGATGGCTGTGAAATGTCTCCAACCAAAACAAAAAACAAAGATCTTAGTTATCAAGTCGGTCCCCCCAGCTTGCATATGCCCTGTGTCCCCTTACCACATAGCATCTTATACTTTCCTTTAATCTGTAGAGCACAATGGTTATGTAATTCAAGGTGCCATCACACACTTCGCTGTGAACCCAGACCCTGACAGTTAGTAGATGTGTAATGACTTCCATTCAGCAACAACTAAATGGTCATTCTCACAATTACCACTGATTATGCACCATTACCACAGCAACTGTTGCAGAGCAAGATCAACATATATTAGTCATTCCACTTGGTATTCTAGCAATTTTCTTTAGTGAGATAAACACTGCAGTGGCTACGGCCTGTGGCTGTTTTTATCATGCAGATGGAAGGCTCAAAGAATGATAATCATGCAAATGAAGCAATACAGTTTTAATGTAAATGTGTCTGAATCACACACTTAATGCAATGCACACCAGCACTGAACTGTGCAATGAGGCTTCTGCCTGCAATGAACACCCGTAAATATCTGTGAAGCGCACTTTGCATGTGTTGGCAGGTCTGTAACCCCTAAGAGGCCATGAGCTTCTTAATAATCTTTGGTGCCCCTAGGGGCACTATGCTGCAAACCAAGACATGGTTATGGGTTGTACATGATACATGATACATACCATTAGTCCTCTGTGTTTTACCCTAGGACCACCCTGACATGATATTTGGTAATGAATGACCATGTAATATCACTGGGCTCAATTGCACAGCTCTGATGCCTAATTGTATTCAACACATGATACCCTAAATGTGTGTTTATGAGAACCTAGTATCATTTTCCTATAAACTGCAACCTGTGAAGTGGTCAAGGCCTTCGAAGATGCTGAGTATGGAAGGGCTCTCCCATGATGCATGAAGGAAACCACAGTCTTTCTGCACCTCCTGCATAGAGACCACCAGGACTGCTTGCTGGAAGAATCCTATAAGGGTTCACAGTATAAACTGAGTGCCTGCCATTGCTCTGCCAGTGCAGTGAGTGATGCCATGGGTATCACCCACTCTTGTGAGTGGTACTGGCATTGATACTGTGACATGAAGAGCGCCACCATAGCTCATAAGAACCAGAGGTTAGGATCAGTGAACCAGAGTTCTATAGTAAGGCATATGTGTTCAGCCATATAGAGGTCACATGGATTATGGCATACATCTTTTCTTTTTTTTTGTTCTCTATTTTCAGCACCTGGTAAGACAGAGGGGAATAACCTGATTGGGCATAAATACAGGGTAAGCAGTCCAAGCATAGTGGTAAGTATATAACCATTGATGTTATAAGTGGCAGTTTGCTAGATACCTGCTCCTTTGTCCATTCTTGCATTGCTGCTACCTTAAACATTCCTTACAGCATTAATATGATTTATGTATCGCATACATTGTCAGTACTTTTTCATCTATTGTATCATCCATCCTCCTCCAGGCATTCCTACCAGTGGCCTGATGATGGTCACAGGGCTGACAGACAGCATTCAAACACTGTCTCAGGTGTAACTGTCCAATTCAGACCTAACTGCTTGTCTTCTTACAGTGCCATAGCTATTGCCTTACTCCTGCTATTCATACACAGTGTCTAACCTTAATCTTCCACTCTCCAGTCAACCACCCCTGCCAGTGCCAGTTATACCTGACATACCATGGGCTTGCATCTGACAGGCTGCTGGCTGATGCTTAATAGTAGCTATAATAAGTCCTGGTATATTAATGTTACATTAATGTTACCAGGTGTGTGTTACCCATGTTTATTACACCTTGACAACTGTAGCTGAGTCTCTATGGCATGGTCATCATGATGCCACACAGGACACTGTCTGCTAGGCCTTGTCTGCCACCTGATGGAAGTTCCTTTGTCAGAACAACCCTGGTGCCTGATGTTGTTCAGCCCAGCTTCCGTGGCCTCTGTGGCCATTCTCTGCAACTCATGCACTGTTCACATGCAATACATACTAGGGATCTGGTTAGGAGACATTTAATCCCGGACCTTGTAGTACACATACTGTTGTACTACCTTTTTGTACAGTCTGCATATTATGTTTTGCTAGCAATTGCATAGTTATCAGCATTTTACTCCTACAGGGACTGTACTGCCTACTGTTCTTGGGATCTATGTTTACTTTTTAATATCTGGCAGCAGTGTGTTTGTAGAAGTGTTGTGCAAAAGTGGTCTGCTAAGCTCATTCAATGTTTGGCATTAGTTTCAAGTCATCATATCTCATTTATGCTCCTGAAGTTTGCAATGGTAAAACCAGCATATTTTCACTAGGATTTGAGTTCATAGTACTATGAACTGGTTTGCCAAGCCTGATTTTAGGAAATGCCCTAGCTGATACCAAGGATCATAAAGTATCTTCATTTATTTTATGTGATATCGGCTGTTTCCAAGATTTTTAGCTGTTGTTAAATTGTGTATTAAGTTAGCCTGCCCTAGCATTCGGCACTTAAGCTGAGTGATTTTTTCCTGATTTTTTCCATTCACTTAATGTACTCATACTGGGCTTTATTAATATATTTGCTTTTGAATATGTTCCTAAACATGTGAATAAAGCATCAGTTAGCACTGCTAGGTTAACTGTAGCTTTTTTAAATTCTGATGCCAGTTAAACTCCTTTGCAGAATATTTCAGCAGTAGATTTTTATAATTATTTCTTGCTTTAATTTATGCTATTTTATTATCGACTTAGCCGCCACCTTTCTCAGATTTTGAGATTTACTTGGTTTAATTTGTACATTTTATTTTTGGAGTGGACATTATGTATTGGTGCTTTATTTACACTAGGACATCATTACTTTCTCTATATCTTTTCTTTATACCCCACCTTCCACAGATGGTGTCAAAACTTTATATAACCGTGTGTATTTTGAGGAAACATCATAGAGGTCATGGTAGGCCGGCCAAGGAGACATGCCACATTCATGTTCTGAGATTGAGTTCCTCATACCACTTTCACTTCTCTGGGGTTCATCATCCATCTTCCTGCCTTCATCTAGTATTCAGGGTCTTGTCTTTCCCTCAATGTCTGGTAACTAGGAACTGCTGCCAGAGACCCCTCTTGGTGTAGTGTATACTAATGCAAGGTCCAACCACAGCAAGACTAGGGTTATCTCAGATCTGTTGCAGGATGCTAACCTTGCAGTTATTACTGAAACCTAGCAGGATGATAATTCTGGCCCTGTTTTAGCATCTGCCATTTTGCAGTGTCCTAGGAAAGTAAGACTGAGGGTGAAGTAACTGTTTGTGCTACAACTGGACTGCTGTTTACTCAAGTTACCACTAGTGGCACTAACTCCTTGGAACAGATCTTGCATGCAGGAGCAAAATATAGGTTTCCTCTCATCTATTCCAGCTAGTTGTGCAAGAACATCCCTTTAGGAGCTTGTTGACTACCTCCTTGAGTCCATTGTTGGTCATAAGCATATTTTAGTACTCAGTGACTTCAGCCTTTGGTAGGAGTCAATGGTTGTTGCCCTAGAATCCAGTTTTATTATGAAACACTTTCGGTTTGTTCAGGTCATTACCTCTGCAGCTCATAGTTTAGGTAATAGCTTGGACTTAGTGTTTCTGTTGGGTGTAAAGACATGCAAACTGGTGATGGAATGAGTCTAGTGGTTTGACAACTAGCTGGTTTGCTTTGTTCTTGAACTTCCACATCTAGACCCTCCCGATGCATGAATTGATGATGATCTTCTCCACAAAGCATATTACTTCAAAGCTTTTTTCATCCAGTTCTTCCTGGAAGATGGTGCTGAGCGAGTATCTGGATATTTTGGCTCTTCATAGGTCTCTTTTCTTAACTCTGGATTCTCTTGCCCCAGGTTATATCTGCCCAGCCTCTACTAAAATGTGTGAACCATGGTTGGACTACAATCTCTGCCTGCTTTGTAGGAAAGAGCATAGGTTGGAGTGTTGGTGGCATCAGGCAGGGTCTTTGGAGTGACAAGCATGAGTTGAAGAGGATTATGCCATCTATCATGTAAAGATCACTCAAAAAAGATGGTTTATCTGTCTAGAGAGATATATGCAGTATCTATCCAAGCTATTACTCAAACTATGCTATCAGATGGGTAGCTAACTGGCTCACTGCTAGAACTCGCTCAGTCAAATAGGGGAAGCCATCTCTAGCAGTAGACCAGTAATGAGCAGTGTACCCCAATGATTGGTTTCAGGGCCTCTACTGTTTAGGATATACTTTTTTGAGGAGCAAACCAAAGGTAGGTCTGTGGCTGACCAAGTTTGCAGATGACTGCAAGCTGAGCACCGTCTTAAATTCCCCTAGTGATGTGAACATCCTCCAAGAGGGCCTTACCCAAACTAATGATTGGTGCCAGAAGTATGACCTCAAACTGAATGCCAAGAAATACATCATTATCCTCTTTGGGGAAAATAGCATCCTCACTAATTATCACATTAATAACAATGTACTAAGCATGCAATCAGTCGTGAGGAACTTGGGCACCCAGGTTTATAGCAACCTGACTTTTGACCACCACATTGCCGCCATTGTATGGAAGGCTTTCTATATGGTCCACCTCGTAAATAAGGGTATTTCATCCAGGAACAAGGAGGTTATAGCATCCCTGTACTCCTCCCTTATCAGACCCATTATCGAGTACAATGACCCCTTCAGCATGTACCTTGCCAAGCACATGCAGCAGCTGGAGAGACCACAGAAGTTCCTAATCAGGAAAATCCAGGGTCTCAAACACCTATCATATATAGACAAGCTAAATGCCCTTTCCCTCTACTCAGTCTCATACAGTCTGCTCAGAAGTGGCCTGTGTCTGGCATACAGGGCTTCTCAGACCCAACCTTGATGGAGTTGCTGCATATCTGTAAGTCAAACTCCAATCACACAACCCACATGCAAGGCCTTAACCTGGTCTGTGACATTAATAGAGCTTGTTGGCGGGAGAGATTTGTATCCCAAAGACTCACCCATCTGTGGAGTAGACTCCCATTCCATGTCAAGCAGAGCACCTCTCTAGCCCTCTGTAAGAGAAACCTGGACGACTAGATGAGAAACAGAATATATACCCCTGGGATCCCACCTGTGTCCCTACTTGACAGGGGTAATAGGTGCTGGCTTTGAGGGAACATGGGCCAAATTCTTGGCTAGGCTTATAAGAGCCTCTGGGCCAATAGCTTGTTATCATTCTATGAACCCATGGATCTATAATCTAATCAGCCTCACTATTTAGTGTGGTCGAAGGGCTGTGTATTCCAGCTTCTATGAAAACAAAGAGAGCTTTGTCTACCCTTGAGTGTGAATCTATTGCTTGTCTCCTCTCCAGCAAGGTTTCAGATAGGTTCATAGGTTCATACTAGGCTATCTGCCCTAGGGCATTTATAAGCCTAGCCAGAGTGTGTTTGGCTTTCGCCACCCATTTTAAATTAATTTTGCTATGCCTTTTTTTGAGGTTAGTATACTATGCCTCTGTCTAACAGTGACACAGAAGTGATAGCCGGGGTAAACCTACGATCTCCCATCCACTCATCGAGATTCTTCTTGAAGAGAGTCAATGTGGGACTCTGCCTAACCTGGACTGGAATTTTATTCCAGAGTGAAGGGAGCCTCTGGGTTATGAATCTGTCCCTCCAGCATATCCTATTTATTTCAGTGCTGAGGTTCAAGTCTCTCGAGCGCGTAGCTCGATGAGATTTGGATTTTCTGAGGTGAAGCATGTCCATTAATTCCGGGTTGGACATGGCTTTATACGTCAGGCACAGATCGCCTCTGAGCAGGCGGTATGCCACTGAGTAGAGCTGGAGTTTCTTTAACTGGGCAGCATATGGCATCTGTTTGAGCCCTTTGATCCTCTTGGTGAGGTACTTTTGGGGTCTTTCCAGTTGCTGCAGGTGTCTGGTAAGGTACATCCCAAAAGGGGCATTGTACTCAATTATGGGCCTGATGAGGGATGAGTAAAGAGGCACGATGACCTCCCCTGATCTAGATGTGAATCCCTTCATGATTAGGTGGGCTATATAAAATGTTTTTCTAACCACTTTGGCCACATGGTTGTCAAATGAGAGATTGCTATCAACTTGGGTCCCCAAGTCCCTAATGACTTCTTCTGTACTTAATGGATTACCACCTATGTGGTAATTTGTGGGCACTTTGTTTTTGCCAAAGGGGATGATTATACACTTTTTGGCGTTTAGCTTGAGGCCATGGCTCTGGCACCAGTTGTCTGTTTCTATGAGGCCCTTTTGGAGGATGCTTGTGTCGGCTGGAGAGTTGATTATGGCGCCCAGTTTGCAGTCATCTGAACTTTGTCAGCCACAGTCCTTCCGTGTTGGCCTGTACCGCCAAGAAATATATACCGAACAAGAGAGGTCCCAGGACTGAGCCTTGTGGGACACCACTTGTAACTGGTTTGGAGTCTGACATGGCTCCAGCAATTCTAACCATGTGGGTTCTGTCCTTGAGCCAGTTTGCAACCCATCTAGTGACATAGGGGTTTATATTTAAGCTGGTGAGCTTATCTATAATGCCCGAGTGGGGTATTGTATCGAAGGCTTTTGCGAGGTCCAGGTAGGCTGTGTGGACCACCTTCCCCTCGTCAATGGCCTTGGTGACTGTTTCAAAGAAATCGACCATATGAGCAAGACAGTGCTGTGAGTTGGATGATCAAGACAAAAATGCTTAATGCTTTCTGATTCTCTCTGTTTAAATTGCTATTGCAGTCCTTGTTCCCATTACATCATTTCACAATTTCCCGGTGTTCCCAAGCTAACATAAACTACATAATTGCTATCTTGCACCTGCAGTAAACTACAGCCATAAAAGACATTATGTATGTAAACTCTAGTAACTATTCCTTAAGTTAAAATTATAGGCAGGATGCTTCACTCCAGACTCATCGACTCCAAATTCTAACTTCAAAGGGACAGACATGAAATAATTTTAATTTCAAAGGACAGACAAGAAATGATTGACTTAGCTTTCTTTACAGCAGAGGGCAATGTTGCTACATTGTTTTAAGTTCAACATTTCACAGCATATTCTGTCATTTAAGAAAACAAGCCTGTATTTCAACATTCATATTTACAAATGACAGAATTATGTACCAAGTTCTATTTGACTAGGCTGGTAGCCTTCACCTATCTCTACCAGTCTTCACCCCCCCCCCCAGAGAACTCAAGCTAGTTTTTCCAGTGACCCTTGAGAAATGTTGCTTGAGAGAGTTAGGTCTATCTGAGTATACCTTACCCCATTCCCTGTCTTGAGAGCTCATCTGCATTGGCATTGCTAATCCCACTGTGATACTGCACTGACATATCATATGCTTACAACCCCAGGCTCCATCTTAGCAACTTGGCCTTTTGCTGGCTTTGTTTAACCATGTTAGGGGGTTGTGATCTGTCATTACAGTGAATTTCCTTCCATACAGATAAGGCTGAAGTTTCTGCAGTGCCCACACTATGGCTAGACATTCCTTTTCTACAGCTGCATAGCATTCCTTCCTGGGTTGGAGCCTACGACTGAAATAAACCACTGGGTGCTTTTCCCCCTCTGAAGAAATCTGGCTAAGTACAGCCCCCACCCCATGGTTTGAACCATCCACCTACACAACAAATTATTTGCTGTAATCTGGACTGGTTAACACAAGGGGTCCCCCCAAAGCTTCTTTAAACTTCTGGAATGCCTGCTCACCTGCTGGGGTCCACACTACCTTATCTGGCCTGTTCTTCCTTGTCAGGTCTGTGAGGGGAGCAGCTATGGTACTATAACTGGGGATGAAGTTTCTGTAGTACCCTACTGTCCCTAAAAATGCCCTCACCTGCTTTTCAGTAACAGGTGCAGGCCATGCCTGAATGGCTTCCACTTTGGCAGGTTCTGGCCTTATCTTACCATTCCCCACTCTATGTCCTAGGTAGGAGACCTCCGCCATACCCACCTGATATTTGCTCGGCTTAACGGTCAACCCTGCCCTGCCCAGTACCTCCCTGACATGCTGAAGGTGCTCTGGCCAGGAATGGCTGTAGATGGCAATATCATCTAGGTAAGCAAGAGCAAACCCTCCTGCTCCTGCTAGGATATGATCTACCAGCCTCTGGAAAGTCGCTGGGACATTCTTCATCCCAAAGGGCATTTTTGTGAACTCATACAAGCCAAAAGGAGTCACAAAGGCTGGCTTCTCTCTAGCACTGGGAGTAAAGGGCACCTGCTAGTAACCCTTGGTAAGATCAATGGTTGTAAGATACTTAGCCGCACCCAGCTGCTGTAGGGCCTCATCTGTCCTAGGGATGGGGTAAGCATCCAACACTGTGTGACTATTTAATTTCCTGTAGTCCACACAGAACCTGGTTCTGCCATCCCTCTTTGGCACCAGCACCACTGGAGAGGCCCAGGGATTGTTGGATTCTTGAATCACCCCTAGTTCCAACATTTCCTGTACCTCCTCCATTAGAGTCTGTTTGACTCTCTCAGGCACTCTATAAGGGGCCTGCCTAATAGGCCTTTGGGGTCCTGTATCCACCTGGTGCTGCACCAAATGGGTGCACCCTGGTTTCCCAGTGAACATGTCCCCAAATTCCTGCAACACTGCTTGGATTTCTCGAACCAAGGTAGGAGATAGCTGCTCAGACATTGCTACCCCTTCCTCTGAGGTGTCAGGCAGAGCCTCACTGAGGAGATTGTCCCCAGATCTCCCTCAGACTCTGCCTGCAATTTACTGCAAATGCTCAGCACAAGGGCCTCCCTATCATGGTGAGGTTTCATCATGTTAACATGGTACAATTTCTGCCCCTACCATCTGCCTAGCAGTTCCACCATGTAGTTAACATCACTTACCTTTCTAACCACCTTGTAGGGTCCCTCCCAAGCTGCTTGCAACTTGTTGTGTCTGACAGGAATGAGAACCATTACCTGCTGCCCCACAGCATACTCTCTAGCTCGAGCATTCCCATCATACCACACCTCTTTCTGTTGTTGGGCTTCTGCCAGGTTCTCCTGGGCCAAGCCCATGAGTTCCCTGAGCCTTGTCCTGAGGTTTAGGATGTATGTCACAACAGACTCCTTGTGAGACTCGCAATCACCTTCCCACTTATCTCAGATTAAATCTAGAGGTCCCCTCACTCTATGCCCATACAGCAACTCAAAGGGTGAAAAACCTGTGGATTCCTGGGGAACTTCTCTGTAAGCAAACAACAGATGGGGCAAATATTTGTCCCACTCCCTCTTAAACTGATCTGCAAATGTCCATAGCATGGACTTGATTGTAGAGTTTAACCTCTCAACAAGACCATTAGTCTCAGGATGGTAGGGCATGGTCTTCATGTGCTTCACCCAACAGGACTTCCACAGACAAGCCAGCAGGTCTGACATTTAATTGGCACCTCTGTCAGTCAGTATTTCTTTTGGGAAACATGCCAAAGCCACTGCCTCAGGGTATTGTGTAGCATAATCCACTACCACTAGGATATACTTTTTTCCTGTGGAACTTGGGGTACTCAGAGGACCCACAATATTCATAGCTACCCTCTGAAATGGCTCCTCAATCACAGGCAAAGGCATCAAAGAAGCTTTCAACTCATCTCCTGCCTTGCCTAACTTTTGGCACTGCTCACAGGTCCTGCAGTACCCTGTTACATCTCTGGAAATTCCAGGCCAATAGAAATTCTGCATAATATGCCTCTTTGTACGTTTTATGCCCGTATGATCTGCAAAGGGAATATCATGGGTTATGGCTAGAAGCACCAGATGGTAGGCTCTAGGCACTACCAACTGCTGTACTCTCTCACCTTCTAGCCCTCCCTCAGGGGTCCACTCTTTGTATAGTAACCATTTGTCCCAGCGTACAGATTCCCCCTTTCCTTGAGAATCAGGTGCTTCCCTAGCTACCTGCCTCAGGCCTTGCAATGTAGGGTCTGAGAGCTGAGCCTGTCTCAACTCTCTCCTTGTATCCCTTCCCAACTCCCCTTCCACAGGAAGTCTGGTTTCCTCTGACAGTGGTGCCTCACTGTCAGCCTGGGTACTACTACTCACCTTTACCTTTGCAGTCATTCTGTCCAAGGGAACATCAGTACCCACAAGCAGCTGTGGCTCACCTTCAGGCTCACTGCTACAGAGTAGCTACCTCCCTGAAGTAACCACCTCACCAGTCCTGGCTGCAAGTATGCAGTCTGTCTGGGTCTCCCCCAGGCTTCCAGACCCACATGCTTGTCTCCTAGCCTGACTGCATGTAACTGCATAAGCACATGGTATTGCCTCATCCAAATCCTTCCCTCTCAGGACATTTGCAGGATGGTAGTTCAGTACCCCTGTTGTCTCAGAACAACCTACTATTGTCATTTTGTCTTTCCCACTTACTGGCTCCCTCAGCTTTGGTTCCCCCCCTTTCCTCTGTGGACACCTGTATGCCACATGGCCCCACTGGTTGCATTCAAAACATTTAACCCTAGCTTTTGGTCATGTACCTGGACTAGTGGCTTCCCCTGCTACTGGCAGATTATGTTGTGGCAGTCTGTGCTGCCCACCATGGGTTTCTTTAGACCCATGAGCAGTGCTGGGGGTCCCCTTCCTGTGCAGGGCTGCCCTGCTTGCCAGGTATAGGTCTCCCTTCTTCCCCAACTCATCTGAAGTAGCACATTGTCTATCAGCTAACCAGATCCTCATGTCCTAAGGCAAAGTGCTAATGACTTGTTCCCTCACCAAAAAGTCTGCCAGCCCTTCAAAAGTGGTGACCTGACATCCACTCACCCACCTATGGAAATAAGTGCTCAATTCAGCAACATATTCACACACACTTTCATCTGCCTTGCGTCTATGCTCACAAAACCTTTTCCTATATGTTTCATGTGTTAGCTTAAAAATCTCTAATACACAATTTTTACAGCAGTATAATCAAAACATGCAACATCAGACATTTTAGATAATACAGTTACAGCTTTACCATGGAGTAAGGGGGGTCAAGAACCATACCCAGAGCCCTTGGTCAACTTCATACTGTTTAAATACCCTCTCAAACATATGAATAAAACTATCAAAATTATCCTCCCTCTTTAAACTGCAGAAGAAATTTACTGATCTTTTGTGCTTCTGGGGTCCAATTACTCCCTTCCCCATTACCTCCATGATTCTAGTAAAGAGTCAGCATCTCCTTCTCATGCTGCCTCTGCCTCTCTTTTCCCTCAGCTTCTAGGCGTAGCAGTTTCTCATTCTCCTCAGCCTGCAAATGTCACAGTTTCTCCTTGTCCTCACTCTCTAGACACCTCAGTCTCTCAGCTGCTTCTAATTCCACACGCCTGGCCTCCAACTCAAGTCTCTTTAGCTCCAGCTGGATTTTTACATCCACTGCAGAAAAGGTTGAGCTGTCCATTCTCCGAGGGTATTATATCTCCACTGCCAGTCTGATAATCCTCCCGGTTGCTGTTTTCTGATGCAGCTATAACCAAGGCTGCAATCAGGTCTGCCTTAGTCAGGTTTCCCTGCACCAATCCCCTAGCCTGGAATATATTGCTCAGCTGGTTCCTTGTCAGCTTTCCATACTCCTCTGATGACATGCTGCATGCTCACCCTGACTAACTAAGCTAACAAAAGAAATAAAACAATTATGATCTGAACTCTGAGTATTCACTGCATGGCTGTTTTAGAGTACAAACCACCTTTAAAGCTCACTGTACACAAGCTACAGGATTCACTCTAGCACACCACTACAAGCCAATTAATATTTGCCAACTAATTAATATGTGATGTGTATATTCCACCTCTGCCAAACACAAATGTTAGGAAATCGCAACCATTGACAACACAAATGTGATGTCCGTGCCCTGGCCCAGCAATCAAGGAGTCTCAGTCCTCACCACTAACACCAGAGAGGACATCTCATATATGAGGAAGGATAAAAATACACACAGTAAAGTGCAATTTCCCTTAAGAGCACACAGAGATCACAGTCAGTCCGGAGCTGGTTGCTCCCTTGCTCTCCAGGTCCCCAACAAGACTCCCCACAGCACAGCTATAGGGTCCAGATCTCAACTTAGTGGGCAAGCTAAAACCTCTAGCACCCTCTGTCCAACCAGTACGTTGTGTCCCTGCCCAAGTAGCTGACACACACACACACACACACACACACACACACACACACACACACACACACACATACACACACAAACACACACACACACACACACACACACACACACACACACACACACACACATGCACTTTGAGAAGAGTTTATACAACCACACAGACACTTCTGGGGAAGGTTGACACAGGTTCTCCAGCTGTGCCCCTTTTACCCAGACTATACAGTAGTACCACTTGCCACCTCCCACTAATACTTATCAGCTAATCAAAGGCCCTTAAAAGGGTGTCCAATTATTACTGTGCAATATTATTATCCAATTGGCAGTATGACTAAACAATCAAGGCTTATTAGAGTGACTTGGACAGTAAACTCTATAAATGTGCAATGTACTCTAGAGCTTAATTATCTCTACACAAAACAGCCACAGTTAAAAGGTTTTAAAACATTTAATAATAAATAATAAAAACACAAGACAATACTTTCTACTACACAGTGCTAGTCAAGAGTTCAGAGATCACACAGAAATACTTAAAATAATTCAGTAGTACAGTTCTGACATCACAGAAAAACACTTAGTCTAATCTTTCTAGTTCCTAGCTATTTCTAAAAGAAAACACAAGTCTATGATAACTTACATATGAGCAAGACAGTGCTGTGAGTTGGATGTTCAAGACAAAAATGCTTAATGCCTTCTGAGTCTCTCTGTTTAAACTGCTATTGCAGTCCTTGTTCCCATTCCATCATTTTACAATTTCCTGGTGTTCCCAGGCTAACAGAAACTACATAATTGTTATCTTGCACCTGCAGGAAACTACAGCCATAAAAGACATGTAAACTCTAGTAAATTGATGAGTATATTTTTGGCACTTCTTTCCAAAGTTCTACAGTATCCTATTTGCTTTTGCTTGATTGATTTAGATATATAATATTTGCTGGCTTCTGATCTGTGTTGAAAGTGCTATTTTTCTGAGTTGAAAGTGCTATTTTTCCCCCACCCTTAATCCTGATCTGTTAAATACTGGCCAAACAACCTGTGTATTTTATCTGATTGTCTTAGGGCTTGCTAGTATAATTAAGATTCCCTGTTTGTTACCTATGCATTCATTGCTTGAATCTAATTGAGTTCTGACTGAGAGTGCTACTGAAACAACTCGAAATATAAATTGATAAGTATATTTTTGGCACTTCTTTCCAAAGTTCTACAGTATCCTAATTGCTTTTGCTTGATTGATTTAGATCTATAATATTTGCTGGCTTGTGATCTGTGTTGAAAGTGCTATTTTTCTGAGTTGAAAGTGCTATTTTTCCCCCACCCTGCCCTCCGTATTGGTGTTTTCTTTTTATACTAGGTGGCTTTGCAATTGCCCACCCCTACTGTATATTTGATCTGAGACACTCCTCCCAGTCTAGTGTCTTTAGCTCATTCTACCTAATACACAGAGAAATTTTTTTTGCACTTTATTCATCTGCTTTTACTGTGTTTGTGTTTCTTCCTACTTTATTACTTATTTTGCTCTTGCTGTCTGTTCTTAAAAGTACTTAATAGCATTTATTCTGCTGCATTTATTACTACTTGTTACTAGCCGATTAAATTCTAACTGTTCATAGGTTCATAGGTTCATAGGTTTATACTAGGCTATCTGCCCTAAGGCAATTATAAGCCTAGCCCAAATTTTTGTGGCTTACACCACCCCTTATATGAAAAAATACTGTGCCCATTAGTTTGTTGTGCCTCTGTCCAGCAGTGACACAGAGATGATTCCCGGGGTAAACCTACGATCTCCCATCCACAGGTCTAGATTTCTCTTGAACAGAGTCAGCGAGGTGCTCTGCCTCACATGGACCGGGATTTTATTCCACAGCATAGGGAGTCTCTGAGTGATAAATCTATCCCTCCAGCACGTCCTATTTATATCCGTGCTAAGGTTTAAGTCGCTTGCTCTAGTGGTTTTGGTGGATTTGGATTTTTGAGGTGGAGCATGTCCATTAATTCCGGGTTGGACATGGCCTTGTATGTCAGGCACATGTCACCTCTGAGCAGACGGTATGCGACTGAATAGAGCTGGAGTTTCTTCAATCTGGCAGCATATGACAGATTTTGGAGTCCCTTTATCCTTTTGGTGAGGAACTTTTGGGGTCTCTCCAATTGCTGCAGATGTCGGGTGAGATACATCCCGAATGGGGCATTGTACTCGATCATTGGTCTGATAAGTGAAGAGTACAGGGAACAATGACCTCACTAGATCTGGATGTGAATCCCTTCATGATCAGGTGGGCAATGTAGAAGGTCTTTCTAACCACTTTAGCAACGTGAGTGTCAAAAGAAAGGCCACTGTCAACCTGGGTCCCCAGGTCCCTGATAACCTCTTCTGTGCTTAGTGGATTGCCACCTATATGGTAGCTTGGGGTTACCTTGTTTTTCCCGAAGGGTATGACTACGCATTTTTGGCGTTTAACTTCAGGCCATGGCTCTGGCACCAGCTATCTGTTTCTGTGAGTCCCTTCTGAAGGATATCAGTGTCCGATGCACTTTCCACTATGGCGCCCAGTTTGCAGTCGCCAGCAAACTTTGCCAGCCAAAGTCCTCCCATGTTGGCCTGTACTTCTGAGAAGTAGATGCCAAACAATAGGGGCCAAGGACAGAGCCCTGTGGGACACCACTTGTGACCGGCTTGGAGTCTGACACAGCCAGCAACTCTAACCCTGTGGGTTCTGTCCTTAAGCCAGTTTGCAACCCATCTTGTGACATATGGGTTTACATTTAAGCTGGTAAGTTTTCTACAATACCCGAGTGGGGTATTGTGTCGAAAGCCTTTGCAAGGTCAAGGTAGGCTGTATGGACTGCCTTTCCCTCATCAATGGCCTTGGTGACTGTTTCAAGAAGTCGACCAAGTTCAAAAGGCATGATCTTCCCTTGACAAAGCCAAACTGGGTCGGGTCCAATGTCTGCAAGTCCCCTATATCTTTGTTTATGAGCTCCATTATGATCCTCTCCATAGCTTTGCAGACTAGACTTGTTAAGCTTATGGGGCAGTAATTACCAGGGTCCGTAGAGGCGCCGCCTTTGTGGAGTGGGACCACAGTTGCCGTACGCCACTCCTTGGGCACGTATCCTGTGGTAAGGCTGAGATTAAACAGCTGCCTTATGTGCGGGTTTAATTCCTCATTTAGCTCGTGTAGCACACAGCCGGGGACACCATCCGGTCCCATTGATGCTGTGTTTTTGGCTTTAGATAGAGCAGCTTTCACCTGCGCATTTGAGATGTCCAGGAGGCTACACTCGGCTGGGATAGTTATCTCTCCTTTAGGGGGGGAGAGGGGGGTGAAGTTTGCACTGAACCTGTCTGCCAGTATGTTGGCAATGTCTGTGGGTTCAGTGATTTTTGTATCATTTTGGACTAATTCTGAGCATATCTGGGAGTTTCCACCCAGGTTTCTAACATAGCTGAAAAAGGCCTTATGATTGTCCTTTGAATCCATGGCAATTTTTCTCTCAAAATTGGCCTTAGTTGATTTTATGAGTGCTCGTATTTTTTTACTAATAATGATCTGGGGTGACTTCCCTTTTATGGATTTTGTTCTATCATGTAATAGCTTTCTCCTCTTATTGTAAAGTTTGTTAATGGCTGGGGTCCACCAGACTGGACGTTTGCCCTTTGTGGAAAGAGTCTTGGTTTTATTTGGGATTGCCTGACCCATGCAGTCCTGGAGGTGTTCATAGAAGGCATTTGTAAGGGCTTCTGCAGTTGGGTTGTGGTTTCCTCTGGCTCAGGGGCCTTGAAGGATACCACACCAGTCTTGGGTAGTGTGAAGTTTGCTTTAGAGAAGTTCTTCACTATGGTCTTTTTTGTTTGGGGTGGGGGCGGGATGTGGATTTCCAGTGAGATTAGTTTATGATCAGATCTCACCAATGAGGGATATACTTCCGGTGTGGAGCATTTTGTCCCCATGTTTGTGACAATGAGATCTAGTATATTTTCTCCTCTAGTGGGAACAGTGACTAGCTGTTCCATGGCATTTGAATTTATGAACTCCAGGAACCGTTGGGCTAGAAAGTTAGGGCTTGAGTAATGTTCCCAGTCTATATTCGGGTAGTTGAAGTCACCCAATATGATGGTGTTTGCAGATACATTTATACCCTCCAGTGTCTTCAGGAAGGCTGTGTGGGGTTCCTGAGTTTGAGAGGGTGGCCTGTAGCATGCTACAATTTGTAGAGCAGTTTTTCCTATGGTTAGTTGCACCTGGATGGTTTCCGAAGCTTCTAAGCCTTTGGATTAAGCACTTGGGCTTCAGACCAGTTGTTTCACATTAGGAAGATTTGTGGTCTGCACTGTTGTGGCAGGACAGGTAGCTTACATCCTTCTGCGTTGGGAGTTGCTGATTGAAGGCTTAGTGTCTGTTATTCTAAAGTGTATTAGTTCTGGTTTAAGCACTTGGGATTTGGGCCAGTTTTTTTTACATTAAGAAAGTGTGGTCTGCACTCTTGTGGGAGGCTGGATTCTGATCTGGGAAGCTTTTTTATGGTTAATTGGGTAACTTTATATATATATATATATATATATATATATATATATATATATATATATTGGTTCATAAGTTCATAGTTTAGTACTAAGCTAACTGCCCTTGTCAGCCATTTTAAACCTAGCCAGTTATCCCTTGTGAGACTCAAACCCTGCACCTTGTGTTTGTAAGGCAAATATCTTAACCATTAGGCCACTCTCCCAACCCCAAGAAATCTCAATTGCTCTTTATTCATCTTCTTTTACTAAATTTGTGTTTCTTCCTACTTTATTACTAGGGGCATTGACTACAACTCTGATCTGAGATATATAACAATAAGTATCCTTTTCTGTGCATTCAAAGTGTTTTTTGATTGTATCTGCTTTATTTTCTGAAAAAAAAAATATATATATATACTTGTTTCCCACCTTTCTAAGCTAGTATAGTCCAGTTTTCAGGTTAAGTGCTGAATTCAGGGCTGTGTTACAAATCTCTGTGTTTGCCCATCCCTTACTTGGATAGAAGGAAGTTTCTCTGTTCACCTGTGAGAGAGGGGAGCTTTGAGCAGCCTATCTGTCTCTGGAGGAGGGGTTTCAGCCCAGAAATTAGTAGTTTATTGGCCATTTTGGGCTAATTTCTATCTCTTTCATTTCCCTGCTATAAATACCGCATTTGCCTGGTTTTGCACACCAGGCAGCGCTGGTTAGCTAGGGTATAACTATTCCCGGCTCCACAAAGTCTCCTCTTCAATTTTTCCCTTGGAACTAGACAAACTTTCAACTTATGCACTCAAGCCATTCATTTCTTAACCCGGCACTTGCACAAAACTCATAGCAAGCACTTATACACCCTAGCACTAGACACTCCTATACCGCACAGATGGACAAGGCTCTCTATTCAACCTTACCAGCCATTCAGTAAAACAGTTCACTGTACCTATCCAGGCATGTCCAAAGGGCAGTTCCAGGCATACTCTCCAGTCCAACTGGTGAATCTGGGCATTTTGAGGCAATGTTACAACTACCTCATGTACACAGACAACCCTCTCCTCCTACCACCAAACACTAATACATGTGAGAGATGCAATTATACAGCCAAACTGGAGACTAAGCTCTCTCAGCCCAAGGCTGGATCAGACAATCAAGAGGAGAAGAGATATACTTGCATTACACCACCAGTCTCACATAGACCCATTAAACCAGCACCGGTAAAAAACACACATAAATACACAAAAACATACTCTGAGGCTCGAAATAAAAATTTGCAAAAGCAACAGAGACCCCCAAAGCAGGCTTCCAAGCAACCTCCACCCCCAACACAAATCATGAAACACATACTTCACAACACCAGTATGCCATGCAATCACAGCTCTTAAGGCAAAATAACATACCCAACATGCTAGTAATAGGTGACTCTATAGTCAGGCACACTGACGTCTCACTCACTAGGCTGAATAAGGCGAAGGTTACTGTTAGCTGCCTGTCGAGTGTCAGGATCTGCCACATAACACAAGCACTCAGGTCACTCCAGAACAAGTACAAATACAACTCTGTCATTGTCCATGTTGGTGTGAATGACCTGAGCCGTACCTCCCTGGACTACATGAAGAGACATGAAAGAGCTCTTTGATCTTGTAGCCCAGGCCGTTATGACCCTGACCCTGAGTAGCATCCTGCCCTCACCAAGAATGATACCACGGTATAAAGAAAAAATTATCAATTTCAACAATTGGCTAAGTTTCTGGTGTCATTCAAAGGGGAATCCAGTGTCTGTCTGCTTGGGATGACATGCTCAACAAGCTACACTGCTTCGCTAGAGATGGCTTGCATCTGTCACCCTTAGGCTTTCGAATACTGGCCAAGGTTCTTGCCACCCAGATAGTGCCTTTTTTAGGCAAGGCTCAAAAGATAAACTCACCGCCATAAATAGCACAAGTAACAAAAAACTGAGGGTAATGCTACTCAATGCCAGAAGTCTAAACCTCAAAATGCACACACTAGAGGCACTCCTCAGTATGGAGAAAATCGATATATGTGCAGTAACAGAAACCTGGTTTAAGGCTCCAGAGAGCACCCCAGCACTACCAGGCTACAACTCATACCATACATTTCAGCCACGGAACCCGGACCGAAATACAAAAGGCAGGGGCGTTTCCATATTCATCAAGGATACCCACACCTCCAGGTTAGTGGCACAGCACGATGCTTCAGAGATCATCCACGTGCAACTAACAACAGGAAAAACTGCACAATTCAAATTGTAGCTTGCAACAGATCACCCACCATGTCCCAGGACCCCCATTCTGCATTTCTGGAAACCCTGGGAAATATAAAGGTCCTACCAAACACCCAAATATTGGGTAATTTAAATGACCCAAACACTAACTGGGAGAACTACTCAAGTACTAACTCCCTTGCCCAACATTTCCTAGAATTTATAAACTCAAATGCCCTGGATCAACTGGTCAATACTCCCACCAGAGGTGACAACATATTGGACCTGGTCATCACCAACATGGGCGACCGGTGCTCCACACCAGAGGTCAACCCCTCGCTGGTTAGATCTGACCATAAACAAATCACTTTGGATATCCACATTCCACCCCCACCCCAGACAAGGAAACCACCGTGAAAAACTTTTCAAAAGCAAACTTCATGTTACTTAAGACTGAGGTGGAAAGTTTCAAAGCCCCCATGCTAAAGGATTACGTTGTCCAAGCTGCAAAATCTTTTACTAATGCATTCTATGGGCACCTACAAGAGTGCATGAATCATGCTATCCCAAGCAAAACCAAGACTCACTCCTCCAAGAAAAGGAAACCAGTCTGGTGGACTCCTGCAATAAACAAGCTATCCAATAGAAGGAGGAAACTGGTACAGAAAAGAGTAAAATCCCAAGAAGGGAAGACATCCCTGATCAGTATCAGCAAGAAATTACGATCCTTCATAAAATCATCCATGGCGAGTTTTGAAAGAAAATTTGCCAAGGACTCCAAAGATAACCACAAGGCATTCTTTAGCTTTGTCAAGAATCTAAGTGGCAATGCTCAAATCTGCTCAGAGTTAGTGCAGAATGGTACAAAATGCACTGAACCAACTGATATTGCCAACATCCTGGCAGACAGGTACAGAGCAAACTTCACCCCCTCTCACCCCCAAAAGGGCCCATAACCATACCAGAAGAATGTAGAGCCCCTGAAATCACAGACATTCAGGTTAAAACAGCCCTCTCCAAAGCCAAAAACTCAGCATCAATGGGACCGGATGGTGTCCCAGGCTACGTCCTACACAAGCTCAAAGATGAACTAACCCCTCACCTAAACACACTGTTTAAACTCAGCCTCTCCACAAGTTATGTACCCATAGAGTGGTGCACAGCAATGGTTATTCCCCTCCACAAAGGTGGAGCCACAACAGTCCCCAGGAACTATTGCCCTATAAGCCTGACTAGCTTGGTCTGCAAGGCTATGGAGTGCATCATCATGGAACTCATTAACAGAGACATTGGGAACCTCCAAAAACTGGACCCTACCCAGTTCAGCTTTGTTAAGGGCAGATCATGCCTCCTAAACCTGGTGTATTTCTTTGAGACAGTTACCAAGGCTATAGATGAGGGAAAGGTTGTACACACAGCCTACCTAAACATCGCAAAGGCCTTCGTCACCATGCCCCATTCTGGTATTATAGACAAGCTCACCAGCCTGAACATAAACCCCTACGTCACAAGATGGGTAGCCAACTGGCTCACGGACAGATCCCACATGGTAAGAGTTGTGGGAGCTAGGTCTGACTCTAAACCGGTTACAAGTGGCATTCCCCAGAGCTCAGTCATAGGACCCCTCCTGTTCGGTATATACTTCTCAGAGGTACCGCCAAGCACAGTAGGGCTATGGCTGACCAAGTTTGCAGACGACTGAAAACTAGGGGCTATAATTGACTCTCCGGCTGACACAGGCATCCTCCAAAAGAGTCTCACTGAGACAGATACCTGGTGTCAAAATCAAGGCCTCAAGCTAAATGCCAAAAAGTGCATAGTCATCCCCTTTGGAAAAAACAAAGTACCCACAAACTACCCCATAGGGGATAGTCCCCGAAATACGGAAGACGTAATAAGGGATCTGGGGACCCAAGTAGTTAGTAATCTCTCCTTTGATAATCACATTGCCAAAGTGGTTAGAAAATACTTCTATGTGACACACCTAATCACAAAAGGGTTCACATCCAGATCAAAAGAGGTCATTGTGCCCCTCTACTCATTGCTCATCAGACCCATCATAGAGTACAATGCCCCATTTGGGATGTATCTTACAAGACACCTGCAACATCTGGAAAGACCACAGAAGTACCTCACCAAGAGGATCACTGTCTTCAAACAGATACCCTATGCAGCTTGACTGAAGAAACTCCAGCTGTACTTGGTTGCATACCGCCTAATCAGAGGTGATCTTTGCCTGACATACAAGGCCATGTCCAACCCAGAACTGATGGACATGCTCCACCTAAAAAAAAACTTATCCCCTTGAGCCACACGCTCTAGGGATCTAAACCTCACCACAACAATAAATAGGACATGCTGGATGGATAGATTCCTGTCCCGGAGACTTCCCCTGCTTTGGAACAAGATTACAATCTACATTAGGCAGAGCTCCTTGCTAACACTTTTCAAGAGAAACCTTGACTAGTGGATGGGAAACAGAAAGTTTACCCCGGGGATCACTTCAGTGGATCTGCTGGACAGAGGCACAGGGAACTAATCTAAGGGGGCGGCGAAAGCCAACACATTCTGGCTAGGCTTATAAATGCCTTCGGGCATATAGCCTAGTACCTACGTATGAACCTATAATTATTCCTTAAGTTAAAACAATAGGCAGGATGCTTCACTCCAGACTCATTAACTCCAAATTCTAAATTCAAAGAGACAGACTTGAAATAATTTTAATTTCAAAGGACAGACAAGAAATGCTTGACTTAGCTTTCTTTACAGAAGAGGGCAATGTTGCTACATTGTTTTAAGTTCAACATTTCACAGCATATTCTTTCATTTAAGAAAACAAGCCTGTATTTCAACATTCATATTTACAAATGACAGAATTATGTACCACATTCTATTTGACTAGGCTGGCAGCCTTCACCCATCTCTACCAGTCTTCACATCTACTAAAATCTCTAACAGTGCTGGTCTTTGTTTTAGGATCCACCTATTTCTTTATCTTTGCCTATACTCTGATATCAATGCTTGATAGGGAAGGCAATCTCTGACCTGCATCCCAAATAAATTCTTGGCATCTTCCCTTCTATTACCTTTCCCATTCTATTTATTTGTTCCTAATACCTTTGTTCCTTTGCCAGTTTTGTCCAATAAATTCTGGCCCCTTTTGCCTATTGTCTGTATGGATTCCTGTGTCCTTCTCTCACAAATTATATTTTTGATGAATTAACAAGCTTGAGTTTGTTGGAAAGGTGCATAATTTAAGTGTTATACTAGATTAAAAGTTGATACTGTGGGACCAGAAGTCAGCTGTTGTAAAATCTTAATTTTCCATTTAATATGGATGTCTCGAATGAAACACCTTTTGACCCAAGATGTTCTCTCAGTAATAGTCCATGCATTAGTCTCAGCAAGGCTTGATTATTACAGTGCTTTCTACCTGGGACTTCCCAACACTGAACTGGACTGCTTACAGTTAGTGCAGAAGTCTGCTACCAGGTTACTTACTGGTACTATACATTACCAAACACCTTAGTCCTGTAATGCACAGCCTGCACTGGCTGCCAGTCCAGTTTAGAATTATTTTTAAGGTTTTAGTATTGGTGCAATTGAATATAAATTACTTGGGTCTGTCTTACCCAAAAGAGGTAGTGGTGCTGTCTATTCTAAGTACGACTCAATTCTTGGACACTCAGGAGTTGCTATTGGTTCCATAGGTGCATCTTGAGAACTCTGTTTTTTATTTCTTTGCTTATCAAGCACTCCCCCATGGGATTTATTATCTTTGTGTCTTCAGGAGTGATTGTCTTTGGCTGGCTTCTGCAGATCACTTAAAACGTATTTTTCTGACATTGCATACAAAGAGGTAGGATGATATATAGGACTGATTTGTAATGTCTTTTAGCATATGTATTTGTTATTATTTACTTTGTACATGATGGTTTGTAAAAGTATACCTAAATAACATTGAAGGTGAAGTGAAGTACACATTACTGATAAAAGATATTGCTTTTGTGTTTATTTTTCTGTCACTTTTCTCTCTCTCTCTTTTGTCTTTTATTGTTTTGTTTCTCTCTATTTATAGTCACATTTTATGCAGGGTCTTCTGCAGCCATGGATGTACTGGGGCAGTAGCCAACACACCATGCATCTGCCTTGCCATAGCCTGCTGAGTCCCCAGCTGTCTCAGGCCAAAATCTTTGTGCAGGGTGATATAGGCCACCTAGTAAGGGGTGTCCTGAAGGGTTTCTTGCTACTGTCTGGTGGTCTGTCTTTTATGGAGGTTCTAGGATTTCCAGTAGGTGGGACTGGTGAGTCAGTGGATGTCACCCAGCAGCAGGTGGTGAGCACAGTGATAGCTTTGGGGCATGAGTAGCTAGATATTAGCAGAGTTGTACAGCTGCCAGGCTCTGACTAGTCAGACAAATGATACTGGGCCCAGACATGAGGGCAGTCAAAGAGGTGACAGACCTCAGACTGAGTGCAGGCACTGTGCAGCATAGCAGTCAGCTGACACCCTCCCCCCATTTCTTATCATGATGAATGCACTCCCTCTGTGTGTCTACATCTGTTCTTTCTATTCCCTATCCCAAAAAGTCTTTGCATTTTATGTTTTTTTTTTTTGCCTCTGCTGCAGTCTTTATACTTTTTTTGCAGCTCTCACCTTTCCACTGCTACCTTTCCCCACTAGCTTACTTGGAAATGCTGCTAGTTCCTTTATTCATTTAGCTTGCTGTAAATGTCTGCAAGATTTCTATTAGGTATAATAAAATAATCTAGTTTTCATTTTCTTGCTGTCTAGAGCAAACATCTGTCAAGCAACTCTCAGCACATACATTTTCTTATTTCCAGCCACTGTCTTAATTTGAAATGGTGAACAGATGATAAATAGGAAGACTATTAATCTCTTTGGTCAAAGTCTGAATTGGTATCATTAAGGACTTAAAATCTTTTTCGTTGATGTTTCCCACAGTATCACTCGTCTGTGATGTATGTCCTCCCATGTATAAGAGTATATTTTTTCTTTACTGAAAGCTATTTGTGAAATAAAACAAACAAACAAAAAACTACTACTACTGCTAATAATAATAATAAATAGAATGAAAATAAAAAATAAGTTTCCTTGATCTATTACATACCTTTTGTTATATAAATAATATTTTTGTTAACATTTAATTTAATTAAAACAAAATGTGAGATTCTAAGCTAAATTAATGAGAGTTCCTGTTGAGCTCTTGAATTAATTCCATACTCCTTTTCACAGCATGAGTAGAAATGAACCCTAGTCTCAGTTTAAAATTAATCTTACACATTATTGAGGTTCTGCAAAAGCCCTGTAGAAAACCAGCAAACAAAGTACAGAAGGTGTGTTTGGAGTTCATTTTGCGCAAGGAATCTGGCAGGAAGCTTAGTGATGACATGAAATTGTGATAATAGGGGCCCTAGCAGCATTAGATCCATCTTATTCCAATTAGAGACTTGCAGTAATGGAACACTGATTACACTGCCCCTACTCCTACTAGTGAAAATGCAGACCCTCACTTCGCATCCAGTGAAGCAGCAGTCATTTCAGATGTACAGGATGGAGGTGCCTCAAAGTGAGCTCTGAAAGTTTGACCTTTATTGCAGTCTTACGTAAACTGAATGAACTATAATCAACAGGCTATAAGAAATTGTACATTGTTTCAGCAACACCATTTCTATCTACAATCACAAACTGCAGTCATCTTGATAACTTGATTTTTACAGGATTTCAAGACATATGACAATATATCATTTCAGTTCTGATTTTATACAACATTCTTTTGCCATTATTAACTTATACTAAAAGGCATATTCAAGGTAGCTACCTGGGTCCATTTAGAGGGGATCTTGGTATTTTTGTAAATTTTCTAAAATAATGCTGGCTTTTGTTTTTGCAACTTGTATACTGGTGAAAGCAATACAGGATATTGTCTTCTGGGTATTTGATATACGCACCACTCTCAAAGATTGTTTTTCTTTCTGTTCTCTCACGCAGCCAAAGACAGTTTGGAAAATGTGTAGAAAAACACCATAAGCAAATCTCACATTATTTCATAATGTTTATGATACACCCCAATATGCATAAAATTAGACCCTCTTAGTAACAGCCTGCATATCATTGCTGGAGCCTTCCTGTGTCCTGACAGAGTGCTCTTCAAACTATCAGGAGATATACAGAGCTAAGTATATTTTTCTGGCACTTCAGAGTTGTGTACTGTTAATTATTGCTTGACTAATTTTATATAATTGCTGGCTGACTTCAGAGTTGTGCACTGTAATTTTTGCTTCACTGTATAGTTTTTCAAATCTCTGCTGAAGGTGTTTTTCCCCTACTCACCCTCCCTATTCCTGTGTTGTTGTTTAAATTTGGAGGCTTTTGCAGTTGCCCACCCCTACTGTAGATTTGATCTGGGACACTCCCCCCAGTCCCATCTCTTTACCTCATTCTACCTAACTCCTTCTGCACTTGTTTTTAGTCATTTTTAATTTGATTGCATTTTTTTAAACTGTTACATTGCTGCATACTCGTGTGCTAGCTTGCACTGCATTTGAATTGTTTTTACTGCTGTTTTAGCTACTTTTCTGTAGAAAAAAAAATCGAAGCCTGTTTTCTACCTTTCCTGTAACTAGTGTAGTTCAGATTCAGATTTGCTATATTCAGGACTGTATGTAAGCTTCTGAGCCCCCCAAGCTTTCTGTGTTGGAGGGAAGCCTTCTAGCTTATCAGTGGGAGTGGTAAGTACTAGGTATCCTATCTATCACATAAGGAGTGGTTCTGGCCCAGAAATTGTAGTTATTGGCCATTTGGGCAGTTTTTCCATCTCTCTCAACTTTCTGATTTAAAAGCCCGCATTTGCACTTGTTTCCCCCCTTTCCTGTAACTAGTTTAGACCAGATACAGATTCTTAGTTTTAGCACTTGAATTTGCTTATTTGTGATCAGCACTTGTTCAGAACTTGTTGTAAGCACTAAATAAGCTACTAATTACTGCAGCACTCAACCTTCCTCATTACCTCGAGGAAAACAGTTTTGGTACTTACTTTCCTCACTTGCTTATAGAAAAACAGCTCTTGTACTCACTTTCCTCACTTATCTAGAGGAAAATAGTTTTTTATTCAGGCATGTATAAGGGTCAGCTCCCAGTGTTCTCTCCTGTCTATCTGATGAATTTGGGCATCTTGAGGCAATGTAGAAATTGCCTCGTACACAGACAACCCTCTCCTCCTACCACCTAACACTACAACCTGTGAGAGATGCACTTATCTAGCCAAACTGGAGGTAAAGCTCTCTCCAACCAAAACTGAACTTGACAGTCAAGAGGAGAATGTAAACACTTGCACCACACCACACTCATCACATAGTCTCACTAAATCTACACTGCCAAAATCCACACATAGAAACACAAAAACATTCACGGAGGCTCTCAATAATAATCTGCTCAAGCAACCTTTGCAGAAATGCAAGCAACCTCCACCTCCCAACACAACCCAAATGACACATAGCCTGCAGACTCAGTGTGCCACTCAACCACAGCCAATAAGGCAAAACAATGTACCCAACACACTAGTCATAGGTGACTCTATAGTCAGGCACACTGATGTCCCACTTACCAAGCTAAACAAGGAGAAGGTTACTGTCAGCTGCCTGTCGGGTGCCAGGATCTGCCACATAACCCATGCACTCAGGTCACTCCACAACAACTACAAATATGACTCTGTCATTGTCCATGTTGGTGTGAACGACCTGAGACATACCTCCCTGGACTACATGAAAAGAGACATGGAAGAGCTCTCCAATCTTGTAGCCCAGGCAGGTATGACCGTAGCTCTGAATAGCATTCTGCCATCACCCAGAATGATACCGCAGTACAAGGACAAAATGATTGACTTCAACAATTGGCTAAGCTTCTGGTGTCATTCTAAAGGGATCCAGTATCTGTCTGCCTGGGATGACATGGTCGACAGACCATGATGCTTTGCCAGAAATGGCCTGCACCTGTCACCCCTGGGATTCCGGATACTGGCTAAGGTTCTCGCCGCCCCTATACTGCCTTTTTTAGGCAAGGTTCAAATGACAAATCCACCACCGTAACAGGAACAGGCAAGCAAAAACTGAGGGTGATGCTACTCAATGCTAGAAGTCTAACTCTCAAAATGCACTCACTCGAGGCACTGCTTAAAATGGAGAACATCGATATCTGTGAAGTGACTGAGACCTGGTTCAGAGCTCCAGAGAGCACCCCTGCACTACCAGGCTATAACTCATACCGCATTTTTTGGCCATGTAACCTGGACCGGAAAACTAAAGATAGAGGTGAGTCCATATTCATTAAGGAGATCCACACCTCCAGGCTAGTTGCTCAGCATAATGCATCCGGGGTTATCCAAGTGCAACTAACTTTGGGCAAAACTGCAATCCAAATTGTAGCTTGCTACAGATCCCCCACTATGCACCAGGATTCCCACTCCTCTTTTCTTGATGTACTGGAAAATATTAAGGTTCAACCAAACACCCTAATAATGGGCGATTTTCAATTACCCCACCATTAACTGGGAAAACTACTCATGTACCAACTCCTTCGGTCAACGCTTTCTGGAATTCATAAACTCCAATGCCCTGGATCAACTTATCCACAGCCCCACCATGGTCAACAATATCCTAGATCTAGTCATTACCAACATGAGTGACCGGTGTTCCACACCTGAAGTCAACGCCTCATTGGTCTGATCCGACCATAAGCTAATCACCCTAGATATCCACATCCTGCCCCCACCCCCCCATTAAGAAAACCATGGGAAAAATTTCTCCAAAGCCAACTTCATGCTTCTTAAGACAGAAGTGGTGAACTTCATGACACCCATGCAGATGGACAATACAGTTATGACTACTGAATCCTACACAATTACACTTTATAAGCACTTACATGAGTGCATGGGTTGTGCTATCCCAAACAGAACCAAGACGCTATCCTCCAAAAAAAGGAAGACAATCTGGTGGTCCCCTGCCATAAACAAACTGTACAACAGAAGAAAGAAACGGTTGCAAAAGAGAGTAAAATCCCATGAGTGGAGGAGATCCCTGGTCAGCCTCAGTAAGAAGCTGCAATCCCTGATAAAATCCTCCAAAGCTAGTTATGAAAACAAAATCGCCACTGATTCTAAAGACAGCCACAAAGCATTCTATAGCTATGTCAAGAATCTCAATGGCAACACTCAGATCTGCTCTGAGTTACAGCACAATGGTACTAAATATACAGACCCAACTGATATTGCCAACATCCTGGCAGATAGGTTCAGTGCTAACTTTACCCCTCTCTCACCCCCTAAAGGGCCCATCTCTATACCAGAAGAATGCAAAGTTCCTGTAATCACGGCTGCACAGGTAAAAACCACACTCTCAAAGCCAAGAACACAGCATCCATGGGACCAGACAACATCCCAGGCTGCATTCTACATGAACAACAGAACGAACTGGCACCCCACCTAAGTACCATGTTCAATCATAGCCTCACCTCAGGCTTTGTGCCCGCTGAATGGTGCACAGTGACAGTTATCCCATTCCACAAGGGGGGAACCACCACAGACCCCGGGAACTACCGCCCCATTAGCCTGACGAGCCTGGTCTGCAAGGCCACGGAACATATCATCATGGAACTTATAAAAAAAACATTGGTAATCTCCAAACTCTGGACCCCACACAGTTTGGGGTTGTAAAAGGCAGATTATGTCTCCTAAACCTGATAGACTTCTTTGAAGTAGTCACCAAAGCTGAAGACAAAGGTAAGGTGGTTCACACAGCCTATCTAGATCTTGCCAAGACTTTCAACACCATCCCCCACTCTGAAATTATAGATAAACTCACTAAACTAGGTATAAATCCCTATATCAAAAAATGGGTTGCCAGCTGGCGCACTGACAGAACCCACACTGTGAAAGTAGCAGACTCCAAAGCCAACTTCAGACCGGTGACAAGTGGAGTACAACAGGATTCAGTCCTGGGTCCTTTCCTGTTTGGTATCTACTTCTCTGAAGTACAGGCTAACACAGGGGGTCTTTGGCTAATGAAGTTCACAGATGACTACAAACTAGGAGCCATAATCGAAACTCCTAACGATGTGGACATCCTACAAAAGGGCCTCACTGAGACAGACGCCTGGTGTCAAAGCCATGGCCTCAAGCTCAATACCAAAAAAGTGCATTGTCATCCCCTTTGGTAAAAACTCTGTACCCATGAACTACAACATAGGTGGTAGTATACTTAACTCATTCCCTCCAGTACAGCTCTTTTGACCATGTATCTTTAACTCCCAGTGGGTGTGGCTTGAGCCTTTACAAATGTAGTTATCACCTTACAGTTCTAACAAATACTCATTGACAGAGGTTAAATTTCAATGCAATTGTGTTTGCCATCATGTATTCTTCAAGATAAAATACTCTGATACTTTCTATGAAGTATGGTTTTGGCATTATTAATACAAATATGAACAAGCAATATTTGATGCCTAGAGGCTCAGTAGAAGGTAACTGCAGATGCACCTGGAGGCGTCACTTGGCTGTAATGAGTTAACACAGAAAGTGTGATAAGAAACCTTGGGACACAGGTGGACAGTAGTCTCTCCTTTGATACTCACATCATCACAGTAGTCAGGAAGTCCTTCTACATGGCACACCTCATCACAAAAGGTTTCTCATCCAGAAAAAAAGAGGTCATTGTTCCCCTCTACTCATCACTCATTAGACCCATTATAGAGTACAATGCCCCTTTTGGTATGTACCTCACAAGACATCTACAACAACTAGAAAAGCCGCAGAAATACCTCACCAAAGAGGATTACTGGCCTCAAACAGATGCCCTACGCAGACCATCTCAAAAAACTCCAGCTTTACTCCCTCGCATATCGCCTATTCAGAGGTGATCTCTGCCTCACATACAAAGCTTTGTCAAACCCAGAGCTGTTGGACATGCTCCACTTAAAGAAATCCCAATCCTTCCGAGCTACACGCTCTATGGACCTAAACCTTGTCACCACAATAAACAAACCATGCCGGAGGAATAGATTCCTGTCCCAGAGACTTCCCATACTCTGGAATAAACTACCTATCTATATCAAACAAAGCTCCTCATTAGCACTCTTCAAGAAAAATCTTGATGATTGGATGGGAAATAGGAAATTCACCCCGGGGATCACTTCTGTGGCTCTGCTCGACAGTGGCACAGGAAAATAATTTTCTTGGGTGGCAAAAGCCAGGGTACCTTTTTGGCTGGGCTTGTATAGGCCCTAGTACCTCCCTATGAACCTATGAACTGATATTGGCTCAAACAAATACACTGCTACTGCTTTTCTATTTTTCACTAATATACATTTTTTTTAATTTTTATTTATTTGGTTTGTTTACTGGGGTAGTATGTTGATCATAATAGACCATTTGCAGGCATAGCCTGGGTCAATCACTATGCATCATGCATTATTACGGCATATTATGTCTGGTTATATTATTTACAGCTGATAACTTTTCCACTATTATGCTAGCTGAACAACATACTAGTATCTTATAGATTCATAGATTAGTACTAAGCTAACTGCCCTTACAAGCAATTTTAAGCTTGGCCAATTATCCCTTGTGAGACTCAAACCCTGCACCTTGTGTTTGTAAGGCAAATAACTTAACCATTAGGCTACCCTCCCAACCCACTCTAATTAGGAGTTAAATTATAGAAGGCTACAGTCCTTCTTCACATAGATGTTTAAGAAAATCTAATGCTGGTATGTTGTGACCGGTCTCTAATGTTAACCGTATTATAGTGCATTAATTTTGTGCCCCATCTAAAAGTACTACCAGTAATTATATCACTTTCACTTTTTAAGTAAATTTGCTTATTCATTTGAACTATTCAACAGAAGGATGAAATTGCTCATAGATGCAATGAATTATGCAAAACACATAAACAGCAGTTTGTATGCATAGCAATCTAACATGTATTTCTATTAGTACTATTAATTATCTTTTTCAGAAATCTCCTTTATTAACTGCAGCTTTCTTTAAATGGTAGGAATAACCTGCATTGAAGCTTTATTTAATTGTTTATCACTTAGCTACTTCCAATACCTGACAGCCATTAACCCCAATTGGCTAATTGGCCCATTCAACCCCCTTCATCCACAGTGAGGGCTAACTAAGAGTGGATATCAGTTAGGCAGCAACCAGGCTTTTTCTTATTCTTAGTCCTTATCACACAATATATACTTCAGTGATACACTGTAATGTATGCAGTGGGCATCAGTGAGGAGTGACATTCACTTCCGAAAGTGACCAAACTCATCAAGATGGCCTTGCCCCACTAGTAATCACTCGGCATAGTACCACAGGACAATGCACCCCAGGCACATTCTTTACTCCCTCAAAGAGAGGTTAGACAATGTTGCATCACTCCTCTGTTCTCTCAGACAGATATCAATTAACCTTTGTTGCTTTGGTCATATTCCAACCTTTATCCCTCTATTTCCAAGGAGATGGCTGTAAATTCTTTAAATTAATATAACTAAACAATAGATATCATGGTATGAATGCAATGCAGGAATACTATTTCTCCTTAAAATCGGGCACTGTAGCTATCTTGGCTGCCTTTAATCAACATTGAAAGTCTTTATATTCTAAGAAGCCATAAAGAGCTTGGCTCTCTAAAAATGTGCCATCAATCTCCTTTCTATAAGTACTCATACACAAAAGTGCTATGTCTGGTAAGAGACCTGGGAATATCAGTCAATCAAATGCTGTCTTTTACATTACCTATTAACAAAATAATCTGTAATTTGCAAGCATGAATAAAAGACATTGCACCAACTCAGAAAGCCAAATATGTAAAGATGCCCTTATCTAATAATGGCCTGCAATTTCTGACTCAGGAATTTTGTATTAGTGGTATAAAGTTGGACTTAAACACACTGCCTCTAGTGCTAGCAATGTGCAGGGTAATGGGTAAGCAGAGGGACAGGACAAAACAGTTAATAATCTCATAAGTAGATGTGAGAGATCTTAAAACTCAAATTATCTGTATTAAAACATAGAAATTTACCTCTTCAGAGTGTAAGAATTTCTCCAACAGGTTAGGTAATGGGTCAGTGTCAAAAACTACTAACTTCTTATTCCTTTTTAATTCTTGGACTCTTGAAAACAAAAAAGCATAACTTCATTAAAGGAAATGCAATGTATTGAGCATATTATTGTGCTAGATCAGCAAGGGATATATATGAATGGCAAAAAAAGGATAACGGTTAAAAATGTGCAGAGATTTTGAAGTTAATACACAAAAAATAATTTACTTACTAAAGTTTTTTGTCAAGAATATCACCCTAGATCATATTATGCCCAAATTTTCTGGTATGTAGAATAAACAAGATTCATACCATATTTTTCAGGTGACAGAACTGAACTTAGCAAGTGTATCTCTCTAGTATTATGTAAAAATGATGTTCATTCAATGACTGACATAGCAGTACTACATGCTCAGAGAGAGGGAAAATAATCCTTCATTTACTCTGGTAATTAAACCTAAAGCTATTGCTAATTAGGAATCTACTTAAACTGATGCTGTACCCAATGATGCATCAAAGCAGCGTTTTGTTCTAGGCAATTCCATGATGAGATCATTTTTTGTCTACATAATATCTGAGATTTGAAATTTAGGAAACTGACAAAAGAAGCCACTTCCCTACAGTGACTGGGCATAGCATAAACTAATTCTACTTGAATATCAGACTGGATACTGAAGTAAATGAGCCATGCAAACAAATCAAGGAAAATCAGTTCTGTTCAATGTAATATTATATTCTTCCATGCAAATGCTAAACTGTTGAGTTCTGAAGAGAGATGCTGTGAAAATAGGACTTTGAAGATGAATTTCTAGATAGAAAGGCCAAACTCAGATGATACAATTCTGTGGACTTAATTCTGTATGTGGATTTCTTAAGATAGACTTCTGAAGTTTAGAATGCTATGTCTAAAACTTCATCTTAAGAACTAACTCTGCTTTCAGAATTATATTTCAGAATGTTTTTTCTGCTCAATATTATGTTTAGAATTCCGCATTATAAAATCTACCTTCTGCATTCCATCCATAGTGTTCTGAACTCTATCTTAAGGGAAAAAGGTTTCAGTCTGCTATCTTCACCATTCTGTCCTCAGATTTCTGTCTTCATAGTTATACAAATGTTATGCTACAGATTATGAAGACAGATATGATTTTAAAGATAGAATTCTAAAATGCAGGCTTCCAAAGTGTCTAATTTCAAAAGCAGAACTCTGTATTCATGATTATATTTGCAGAATTTTCTGTTCAGAATTTGATTTTTATTTTATGACAGTGCCTTCAGTCTTCTATCTCATGAATTTTATCCACAGAGCTCTGACTTCTGTCTTTGGAAACAGTCTCCAGAATGATATCTTTACAATTCCATCATTGGAGTCATATGATCAACATTATATAGGTAGAATCCTATATATTTACTGTGGAAGACAGAGTTTTTTTTTTAAATAGAAGGCACTAAGAAAATATAGTCCTGAAGATTGAAAGCTGGTGACAAGATTCTGAAGTTTAGAGTTTTGTAACCTGAACTTTGTTTTCAGACTGTTATCATCAGAATTCCATCTTCAGAATTCAGTTTACTTCACAATTCTACCTTCAGAATACTTCCTGTGAATCCCACATGCAACGTTCTGAATTTAGCCTTCAGAGACAACATCTAGAATTACATCTTCAAAAATTTGTATTCAGATTTCTCTCTTCATAATTTGACAACTGGATTCTAAAGACTGATTACCCTAGATATGAAAATAAAATTTTAAAAGCAAAATTCTGAAAATGCATTTCTGAAGATAGGAATCAATAGCTAGACTTCTGAAAAGGGAATTATGGAGCTAAACATTTAGACAGATATCTGCAGATAAAATTCTAACAGAACATGCACTTATAAATACTGATATTATTCTTAAGAGTGATACAATTTTGATAAAATACAAAGTTCTGAAATTTTGAGGTAGAACTTTGAAGATTAGAATTCTGTCCTCAGACTTTTTGTTATCTTAAAAAATATTTTCATTAGACTATCAGTAGAATTATATTTTTCTTTAGAATTTCAATTTACAGTTATGAATTCCTTATTCAGAATTCTGTCTTCTTCCATTGTCTATCTTCTGAGTTATGGAGCTAAGTTTATAAATATAGACTGGTCCCAGAAGATAGATTTCAGATGGTTGAATTATGATGGCAGATGGAATTCTCACAATGCAAACACTTGTGTAGATGTAGATGTAATTGTGGAAATTAAATTCTGAAGATATTTATAATTCTATAGACTGAAAAATATCTGAGGTTAGAATTTTGACTGCAGCTGAAATAGAATATATAACTTTGAAGATATTTGTGAAAATTTGAATTTTGCCTGTATAATTATGTATACCTTCATAATTGTATATATATATATATATATATATATATATATGTAATCAAAATTTGAACATATTCAAAAGTCAATCTTCAGAATTTTTTTATATATTCATAATTTTAGCTTCATTGTCTGTCTTCATAATTTAGTTAATATTATGAAAATATAATTTGAAAGAATACATTTTGAATATAGAATTCAGAAGAAGGTGAGATGTTGAGGATAGATTAATGAGGCAAACATTCTGAACATCTGAAGATCATTGTTATTCTGAAGATAGAATTTTTAAATAATGTTCAATACAGAATATTGAAGACAGAGTGAAATTAATTAGATAATGTAAAGATAAAAATATGAAAAGAGATCTTTAAGCATAGATTTCTGAATATAAGTTTAATTTTGAAGGCGCAATTCAAAAGGTAGAATTCTGAATGTAAAATTATGAAGATAATATTCTTAATATAAACTTTTGTAGACAGAATTCTGAAGCTAGTACTGTGATGATTGATATCTGAAGAAACTATTGTAAGGGCATAATTATGGAAATAGAATTCTGCATACATTTTATTATATGTATGCAGAATTCTGTTCATATTGATTTCTATCTCTGCAATTCTGCATTCAAATTTAAATCATCAAGCTTCTATATTCAGAATTCTGAAATTTGTCTTCACAATCCCATGTACAGAATTCCACATACAGAGTTCTTTGTATCTTCATAGTTTGTTATAATTTTTTTTCAAGTATTCTATCATCAGACTGCTATATTCTGGAAAAGTATCTTCACAAATATATGTTCAGAATTCTGTATTTAAAATGCTCAATATGAATGAATGTCTGTAGAAAGATTGAGTTTTGAATACATATTTTTGAGTATAGGATTTCTGAACAGTAGTTTGAGGATGTGCTTCTGAAGATGGCATTTTTTAGCAAAAATGACAGATATGCTTCTGAAGATGAAAATATGATCCCCAGGATTCAGTAAATTAAAATCCTGTGTCCAAATAGTGGCACTGCCTGAACACAGAGTTCAGAGCCTGTGCGATTCAGTAAACCAGGGTGGGGGCATGCACGAGCCTGGCTGCACTATTCTGGCCTGGACACCACTGAATAATGCTAATTACCTCATTTGCTGGTGAAACCATGCAAATGAGGTAAATTAGTGATTCAGTAAGCAGGCAGGCATCCGAGCTAGAATAGTGTCCACTGCACTAATGTATTTGGTTACTAACTGAATATATTTCTGTAAAAATCAAAACGGGCATGACAGCTCAAAGTAAAGCATGCATTATAATCATTAGGCATGCCAATGGCCAAAATATGGCCATTGGCATGGAAAAGATTTTCAAAATTATAAAAATCAAAGGTTGTTTTTTTGGCCGATTTTGGCCGTTTAAGCATAGGGCAGATGCATGCAAACAGGACTGTGCCAAAAATAAAATTATGTGAAAAGACAATTTTAAGTGAAATCTGCATTTTGCCATTATAGTCTATGGCATGCAGAATCAAAACAATAACAGGTAACACTGGTCACTATGGAGGAAGGCTATGTTGTAGTGGTGTAACCAGGGACTAAGGCAGTGGGGTATGCAAATGGGCAAATTTTACTGAATCACTAAATGGGAAACCATTCTTTAGCTGCACCTAATCAGGTAGGTCCTATAATGCAGTGGTGTAAGCAGGAGAAGCAGCTGACATGAAAGGGGGGTGTATCATGCTTGGTGTAAGCACATTGGAGCTCCACGGCTCCCATTTGAGCTTAGTTAAGTACAGCTAAGCAAGGGTGTGTGTCCAAGGCTGTATTTACTTATTCCATGAACTGAAGAGCATGTTCGCATCCAGGGAAGGGCCATTCCTACTGCAAAGTGTTTACTTTAGCTAAACAGGTTTGCGGGGCATGCACCGGGTCTAAAAAAAAAAAAAACCCGGAAATAGCAGGACTGTTTACATTTGGGCACCGGGTTTGTGTGGCATGCCTCAGGGCTTAAAAGGGGCAGAAATGAGAAGAAAAAAAAAGGGAAATAGCAGAATAAAAGCAATCAAGTACACATAAAGTTGCAAGCAGGTGGAATGTATTATAGCTAGCCAATCATGCAGGCAGCATCTGCAGAACAACAGTATAAACTGTGCAAACACTTTTCAATCTGTTTTTTCCCACAAACTCTGCATCATTGGTGTACATGCTCAGGGGAATTTTAACCAACAAAATGTTAGGGGCTGCTGTCGCTTTGATACATCACTATGTGCTAGAGGCTGAGGGTGGTGAGGAGGATAATGCTGGAAACCGCTCAGACTGAGGAGGAGGAGGAGAAGAGTGTTCAGACCCAGGGTGACCTACCAGGGGCTACATGATCTGGAGATAGTAGAGTGCTAGAGAGTAGACAGGGACATAGTTCATCAACTCATTGAGCTGTGCCAGCCTCATCTCAGACCTAGAGCAAACAGAGGGGACCCCATTCCAGTGGATACCAAGGTATGTGAAGCCTTAAGAATACTAGCTACAGGTACATTCCAAAGACCTACTGGGAACATCATGGGGGTCTCACAGGCATCTGCATCCAGGGTACTCCACCAGTTCCTGGATGCCATGCTACCACATTCCTGTGAGCACATTTATTTCCCCAGAACCCCGGTGGAGTGGACCAGCAATATGTGCCTCTTCCACCGTGTAGCAGACTATCCAGAGGTACTGGGTGCCATAGACTGCATGCACATCCAGATCAAACAACCACCCAGTGAGCAGGGTAGGGTCTAAATAAACCACAAGGGCTTCCACTCCATCAACTGCCAGGTCATGTGCAATACCCGGGGCATTATCATGAATGTGTGTGCTGGCATCTCTGGAAGCTAACACGACTCCCACATCTGGCATTCCTCACAGCTGTATCAGGGATTTGCCAGGGGAGACATCCCATATGGCCATCTGGTGGGGGATGCTGGCTATGCATTGGAGCCATGGATGATGACACCCATCAGAAATGCACACACACACACTCAAGAATGCCATAATGAGGCACACACACAAACCGGGATCATTATAGAGTGTGTGTTTGGGATGCTCATGTCACAGTTCCGCTGCCTTGACATATCTGGTGGAGCCTTGCAGTACTCTCCAGCCACACATGCACACATGTTCATAGTATGTGCCATGCTACACAATATGATCCTGTGGAAACAGCTGCAGCAGGATCAGAATGAGGAAGGGCCACACAGCCTACAACCATTGTCAAAGTCTCCACAGGCACAGAGGGACTTGGAAGAAGAACCCCCTGAGCCAGCTCCTGTAGACAGACAGAGGTGTGCCCAGTATGGACTGGCCTTGGCAAAGAGGCAACACATAGCACATACACTGACACTGTAGGGACCCAGGGACTGACAACTCTCTCCGACTCACACACACAGTAAAATGGATGACACATACATCACACTACCTGTAACTTACCGTGTATAGGCCGTGTACTGAGTGCATCCGACATAGGCAGCCCTCAAGCACCATCCACAACTGCCGCAGGCACAAGGTAATTCAGTCTTCTTAACAATAAATGAATGTATTAGTATGTTCTGGTAGCATATCTATGGTATTGCTGCATGCATGCAAGGGAATGGGGTGGCCTACTGGGATAGCAGCAGACAACTGACAGCTATGTGGGACACCAGGAAATGTATGCCCAATACTGGCCTCCCCACGCTATGCAGTAGTATCCAAGGTGACAAATCCTACTGCAGTATATGTGGGGCCAAACTTTCTGGGGGTCATAGGCCACAGGCATGGATGTCGGTGTGGGGGTCCCATACACACCCTTCAGCCTCACCCAGCAAGTCAGCTGTAGAAAACCATAAAGAAATGTCTGGCAAATGCACACAAATTGTGGCAATGATGAAATACCCCCCTACAGACTTACACAGTGATAGCACAGCAGGTGTTGCAGTTGAAGTAAGGCTCTGAAGGGTAAGAAGCCTGAAATTCAAATGTATGCCATTACAATCTGACCTGTGGTCTTTAGTGATATGTCTCTAGTCCCCAAGACAGGGCACAATAGTATGCTAAATGGAACCAAAATGTAAAGCAAATATCAGCACAGTCTGTGCAAATGTGTACAGTTGACAGGTGCCCCCCCCCCATATTCCTACAGAAATGCAGTAACATGTATGTTTGCAGGGAAATAGCAACAGAGCATACATTGTCAGGGCTGTCCCAATACACATGAGAACTTGTTGCATGTCCACAATATGCAGGGGTCAATGAGCTATGTATATGTGTGGTTAATACTGTCAGGATATGGCCAGCACTTACTCCCGGATGTTGTGTTGTAGTGGCCTAGATACAGTGCTGCCTTTGACAGGGCCATGTTCAGTGAACTGCAGTGCCAACTATTTTGCATGTCAGCAACACCTATGGTAGGAGATGTACACACTGTCCAGATGTCAATATCTCTTAATGCAAGAAAGCTGTAAAGGTCAAGGACAGGGAGCCACACATATGGACTGTACACAGCGGGTCTATATGACATTGTTGAACTTTTAAATGTTCGAACGTCTTATGGTCGACACCATATGATCGAACATTTAAAAGTTTGAACATTTCAATGGAGATCTTCATTCAGTGCGGAATGGGAAGATTTCCCTTTTCTGCACTGTAGTGCTATCTCAAAGTTGGTATATTTAAAGAGCGGGGGGGGGGTGGGGGTGCCGTTCAGGTAGGTTATTTCTTTGGTTTATCTTTTTTATTACATTTTCGAACTTTAAAAAGTTCGATCATATGGTGTTGACAATATGATGTTCGAACTTTTTAAAAGTTTGATTATGTAATATAGATGCGTACACAGCTTGGAGTAACCTACACAGTGCCTACCATACCTCTTAACTGTACAGACCTATTGCAGAATGTCCAGAGGTTTGCTCATAATTGTGGTCTGTATAACATAAAATAGTGGTTGCCTGACAATTTGTTGGCAAATCACGCAAGACTAAGGTCAGAAAATAATGACAGATTGTAGTGTCTAACTGCATACCCATAGAAACATTTATGCTAATACAAAACCTGTTTTTGAATCACTTTTCTAGGTTTGTAAGGCCAATACTTAAAAATGGTCCCTAAATTTAGGCCTCTGTCCCCCAATCACTTATGGCGTTGTCCAGATGCCTTGCCTGGCTCTCAGAAGTTGAGGTACCTGAAGGTCAGTGTACTGCCAGTGTATAAAAGGCTGCCACCTTTCTGTGTCAGCACTGACAACATGTCAGTGGCCAACAGTCAAACCCCTGGAATGACACAGGTTGTCACAGAAGGAGCACAAGCATGCCTTATATATCTGTTCTGCTTGTCCTAACATTGCATCTGCCTGCCAACTATTTGCCAAACAAGAAAGGGTCATGTCAAAACAGCAATGGCAGACAGTGGGGAAGCAGACATCAAACCCATAAGAGCAAACAAGCAATTACCAAACTGGTCTCACAACTGTCTGTGTTTGACAGAACACGATTAACACCCTGTCCTCATGTGTGGGCCTTTGTCTGACTGTCATATTTTGATCTGTACAAATGTCACTCTGTGATGGTATGACAGCTAGGCCCACATGTAGCTTCATAATAACATATAGCAACACAAACCATCTAAGGACTACAGCAAATGGAGTGGTGCAATAATGGACAACCTGCTAAATAGGTACACACAGAGGTGTGAAGTCCACAACCCTGTGTGCGATGTAATGCATGTACCCCATCCACATCAGAATTACAAATACATAACAGCAGCCACTGTGACCAAAGCCTGTGACTGGACTACAGAAGGACAAAGAGACCTACATAAGGGGAAGGGGACCCACTGGCCAGACAAATGGAGAATGTGCACACCAGAACAGATTGTGCAGTAACATAGCTGCCATGCAGTGTAAGGGGTCAGTAAACATCACCTGCAAATACACAACACACACCCTAGTAAGTGGAGGTCCACAACAAAACAAAACCCAAACAATGGACACCTCAGAGGCAAAATTACATGAGAACCCCCAAACCTACACACACAAGGGTCTTGCAAACACTGAGGCTTTACCCCAATCCCCAAACACCTACTATACACAGATAGGCTAACAGCACTGTCTCTCTACCCCGTTCCATACAGACTCTGCTGAGGTGTCCCTTGTTTGGCATACAAAGCAATCCAGACCCTTCCTTGATGGGACTGTTGCACATCTGGAACTCAAGGCCTACTCCATCAACCTGTAGGTGCAGCATCAACCTGTGTTGTGATATCAGTACGGCTTGTTGGTGTGCCAGATATGTTTACCATACACTCCCCCATCTGTGGAATTCACTCCCTGTCAACAGCAAGCCAAGTGCCTCAATACCCCTAGTGATGTTCTCCCTGTATAAGTGCATGGGAAACACAGAAGACAGTCCTGTGATCCCACCTGTGTACCTGCTAGACAGGGGCTATGTGTGCTGACATGTCTTAACATGGGCTACACTCTCATCTGCATGGGTTATAAGTGCTTCAGGGCCAATACCCTACTAATGTCATAGCAAACCACCAACCTATACACAACTGTCTGTCAGTGGTTCACCACATTAATCTGTACTGCTCTGTCAGTGACATACCTGGAAGTCACAGTGCTATGTGGAATATACTACGCATATAATGGACATGTCTGCACAGTAGAACGCACTCTGTACCCACACCCATAACTCCCAGCGTCTGACAGAAATACATCTGGACAAGGTCATAAATAAAAGTGGGACAGAGGCACAATGATAGGCATGTGTTTTAAATAGTGTCCTTACATACTGAGAAAGTTGGTAGGATGAGGGGTTTTGCATTAGCGGGAATTGTCTGAAGGCTATGTAGTCTGAAACAGTAATGTCTCATTATTTTGTAATGTCAGTCTTTAATTATATGCAACTAAGTTGCCATAAAAACACAAGTTTATTTAGACTGAAAAAAACTTTTAGGTAAACACCAGGACAATCTGCCAAAAAATGTACAGTTGAGAGGTATGACCACACCAGGATATGACTTCTCAGGTAAGAAAGATACCACACAAGCAGGAGATCCCCAGTCAGTCTTTCACCAAGTTGCTGGACTGTTTACACAATGTCATTAGTCAATCGGCTGTAGCCACACCTGCCAGCTGGCCTTGTTGGGCAAGAATGTATATAGCTGGGCTCATAATATTGGCTTGTGCATCATACCTCTTGTATTCCTCTGGTAAAGCACTGTGATGATCTGAAGATGTCTGTCACTAGATAATGACACAATATATTGCAGTGTCAGACTACAGATATTTCAGAAAATGTCTGCTAAACAAACCCAGTACCCCTAGGAAAGTCCTGTTTACTTCTGAAAAGTCTGGCTGTAGCACACAAAACCCCAGACCGGAGTACACCTATCTCTGGAATGGAATCCCACTCTCACTATAGAAGGTCACACTGGGCATGCTCCTACACTTATAGAATCACAGTCCATGTTGGAACCCATATAGGACTATATGACTGTATTGTGTATATATATGTCTTTGCATACAGACAGCTGTGTACACCTTAACTGTCCCTACACACACCCATCAGGCAGGATTACCCTCAGCTGGCTGTAGGTGGCCTCTTTGTGATATATCTGCATCTGTTGCATGGAATACACACACACATATATATATATATATATATATATATATATATATATATATATATATATATATATATGGGCAACAGATAATAATATGTCAAGCATACACACACATAGATATGGGAACGTAAGGGACAGACAGTGATAGAGAGAGAGGGAGAGACACAGAGGGACACACACAGAGTGAGTCACACACATGGATACCCTGAATAGCATAGAGTGATGTCCTGCTGTGGACAGTGGCATACTGGTCATAACCAGTTGCACATGCCAGCATGAAGGTGAGCCCCATTGTGTAATAGTACTGAGGTAGGTGTTATAATATCACATCACCTGCCTGTGTGTGTGTGTCTCTGTAGGTCTAAGTATTAAGAGGCTCTCCCTACTCAGTACACTTCCCATTGCCCTACTTCACAAGATCTGCTGCTGTCATTCACCTTAGAAGTACCATTGGACACCTATTAGCCCTGTAAGCTATGTAGCATGTGTGATAACTGCGTAACACTATAGTATAAATAACTAGATAAGTGGGAATTCTAATCTTAGTCCTGGTAAATGTATGTTTGTGAGAGTGAGGGAGTGTGTGTTTGTTTGTTTGTAGGTGAAACAGTTTTAGGCCATTCCCACCTACAACACTTCCCAGTGCCCTACTTTAGGAGCCTGCTGATGTCATTCCCCTTAGAAGTACCTTTGCACAGCCCCAGCCTTATAAGCTCCATGGTGCGTGCAATAACTATGTAACAGTATAGTACAAATAATTGGATAGGCAGTGGTTCTATTCCCAGTTCTGTCAAGTGTGTGTGTGTGTGTGTGTGTGTGTGTGTGTGTGTGTGTGTGTGTGTTTATAGGATGATGTATTTTGCAGACCTTCCCACCCACAACACTTCCCAGTGCCCTACTTTAGCAGTCCTGCTGATGTCATTCCCCTTAGAAGTACCTTTGCAAAGCCCCAGCTCTATAAGGTCTGTGGTGCATGCAATAGCTATGTAACAGTATAATACAAATAGCTAGATAGGCAGGGGTTCCATTCTCAGTTCTGGCAAATGTGTGTGCGTGTAAGTGTGTATGGTTATAGGATGACATATTTTGAGGACCTTCCCACCCACAACACTTCCCAGTGCCCTACTTTAGCAGTCCTGCTGATGTCATTCCCCTTAGAAGTACCTTTGCACAGCCCCAGCCCTATAAGCTCCATAGTGCATGCAATAACTATGTAACAGTATAGTATGAATAACTGAATAAATAGGGATTTTATTCCCAGTTCTAGCAAATGTGTGTGTGTGTGTATGTTTGTAGGCTGAAGTATTTTGAGGACATTCCCACCCAATACATATCCCAGTGCCCAACTTTAGCAGTCCTGCTGATGTCATTCACCTTAGAAGCACCCATGGGCACTTGTCAGCTCTATAAGCTCTGTAGCGTGTGCGATAACTGTGTAACAATATAGTACAAATAACTAGATAAGTAGGGGTTCTACTCTCAAGTCTGGCAAATGTGTGTGTGTGTGTGTGTGTGTGTGTGTGTGTGTGTGTGTGTGTGTGTGTATAAGTTTATGTGCAAGAGTTTATAAATGTGTATGTTTGTAGGATAAAGTATTTTGAGGACTTTCCCACCCAGTACCCTACTTTAGCAGTACTGCTGATGTCATTTCACCTTAGAATTACCTTTGGGCACTTGTCATCAATGTAAGCTCGGTAGTGCATGCAATAACTGCATAACACTATAATGCCAATTACTAGATAGTTAGGGGTTCTATTCTCAGGTCTGGCAAGTGTGTGTGTGTGTGTGTGTGTGTGTGTGTGTGTGTGTGTGTGTGTGTGTGTGTGTGTGTGTGTGTGTGTGTGTGTGTGTGTGTGTGTGTGTGTGTGTGTGTGTGTGTGTGTGTGTGTGTGTGTGTAAGTGTATGTGCAAAAGTTTGTAAGTGTGTATGTTTGTAAGGTAATGTATTTTGATGCCCTTCCCACCCAGTATATTTCCCTTTGCCATACTTTACAAGGGCTCTTGATGCAATCACCTTAGACATACATTGTGACACTAAATCCTATAAGCTCCGTGGCACATGTGATAACTATATAATACTGTAGTATACATAAATATGTAGGAGTTCTAATCTCAATACTCACAACTGTGATACTGTGTATGTGTGTGTGTGTGTGTGTGTGTGTGTGTGTGTGTGTGAGACTCACATCAATGTGTGTGTGTGTGTGTGTGTGTATTTGGGTGAGAATCATATCCTCTGGGGGTGTGGGTTATACCATTTTGAGGCATGTACCACCCATTACATGTTCCATTGCCCTACTTTACAAGGCCTGCTGCTGTCATCCACCCCAGATGTACCTGTGTACACTTGTCAGCCCTCTAAGCTCTGTGGCATGTGCAAAAACTGCATATTACTATAGTGGAAATAGATAGGTAGGGGTTTTAATCTCAATGTTGACAACTATAGTAGTGTGTGAAGCTTAATCCCTGTGGCTGTTGTGTGTGTAGGTTATACCATTTTAAAGTCTGTTGACCCCCTACCCATGACATTACTTTAAAGACCATGTTAATGGCATCTGCCTCACATGCACCGTGTAACACTATACAGCCCATACCAGTCATCTGTATAGATGTACATGGGATATCCACGTTTGCAACCTCTATGTGGTCTGTGTCCGGACAATGAGCATTCCTGTGATATCATTGCCAAATATGTCACTGTTACCATACTGACACACATGCCAGCATCAGACATTGTACCTGACTGACACATCATGCTGATACAAAGTCTGTCACACTATCACTTGTGCAGGTATGTAGGAGCAGTAGATGAGACCAATCACTATATCTGGTGGGTTATCCCAGCATCCATGAAGGCATTTGCAAGATTACCTGTTGTAAGAGGATGTGTGTTATTTCCCAGGCATATAATGTATGTGGAGCATGGCATGGGTATGCAGCACTATAGTACATACAAGTGAATACGTAGGGTTACTAATATGTCTATTGGCAACTGTGTATGTGTTTTTGTATGTACAGTCCCTGTGGCTGTCTTCGGTGTGTGTATGTGATGGCTATACCATTCTGTGTGCCTCTTCCACCCTGTGAGCTCCCCAATTGCCAAACTAGTGTTGGCCCATACAGATGTCATCCACCGTACAAGCAAAGTTACACAGTTTCTAACACTAAGCCACTGTGGTGCAATGGTTGTAGCACTGTGTATTGTACATTAATAGATGGGTAGGTCATCTGCTCTGATAAGTGTCACCTCCATGTGCATGTGTGTCTCAATGCATGTCCCCATGCAGCGGTGTGCTTGTCTGTGTTTGTTTGTGTGTGTGCGTGTGCGTGTGTGCGTGTGTGCGTGTGTGCGTGTGTGTGTGCATGTGTGTGCATGTGAGAGGGCTCTAACATGTTAAGGACCTCACAACCCACCATTGCCAATCCTAACAGTCCCTGCAATTGTCATCCACTTCAATAGTCATGGCAGACGCTGCCACACTACAGTACTGCTGTGCTATCTGTGTTATGTATCTAGTGCTATCATTCGTAAGACTGTGCAGGTAGGGGCTGTGCTCAGCTCTTCATCAGCTGCTTGATATACAGGACTATGACTCTGTGTGCACTACAGCACGGGAAGCCAGACATACATATGAGATAGCAGACACACATGCTGGTGATTGTCAGGTTAGACTAACACAGGCTGACCTGTGTCAGGAATACATACCCCAAACCTATCATGCACAGTACCAGGCAAACCCTCATCAATTGCATGATGGTTGAGTGGATGTGACAGAAACATCAGGGGCAACAGGTGCTGATAGCTGAACCTGTTGCAGTGAATGTAATGGCTAAGCTGGTGAGGGACCTAGTGCCAGTACTCAAGTAACCTCCTCTGTATGTGTGAGCCTGCGGTCCTACAGGATACCCAGGTAACATATATGCAGGCTAGGTGGCTGTGTCAAGGGTATGTATGCAAGGTCACACTGTCTGCCACAATTGCCCCTCACACACTGTTGCATGTAAACACACCTGGTAAATATGTACATGTACAGCTGTACCTTGGCTATGTAAAGGTCACTGTGTTTCCACTCTGCCTTACTCATCATTGCTACTGTCAGCAGGCCCACAGCCTGTAGACACACAGACACCTGGAATACAACTAGAATACAGTATGTGACATTACAGTCAGTCAGCAGTACTAACAGCAATAGTGCATCATGGCTAACAAGGTATATACACCTCAATGTTTACCCATAACTACTGCCAGCAGACAGCACCTTACACAGCATGACATTGCTACATTGTACCATAGTCACCCTGTGCATCAGACCCATATGAGCATTTCCGTGCATTAATGGTATGGAGAACAGGGTTGTGGGACATGTCTCATGACATGCACAGAGTGTGGTGTTGGATTGCCAGAGGCCTAAGCTGGGCCATATGGCTGACATCATATGTGTGTATGTGTGTGTCTGGAGGGGTGATATTCAACTGGGCCATGCAGAGGAGCTGTGTCTGTCTGGTGGTGACTGACCTGGGATAGGTATGTGTGAGTGTTTGCACACCTGCAAGCAATGTGGATGCTCAACACAGGGCTATGTTGGACAGCTGTGGACCGTACATGGCAGGATATACAGTTTACCGTCTCCTGGCAGGGATGCAGTAACTGGTTCTGCTAGGAGTATCACTGGCACCGCCAGGCCCAAGGACAGATGCAGTACTACTCCCTGATGCTGACTGCTGTCTGCTGGACCCAATTCCCTGATAGGACTGGCCAGGAGAACATGCCTATGGCCTGCTCCAGTGTGGTGTGGACAGCACCCTCCCTTCAGTAGTGCTATTGGTACTTCCACTATGGGACTGTGAATGTACATGGCCATGTGGGCTCACAGCTCATCATGTTGCTGACCTACGTCCACTTGCCAGTGCCTACTCCCACCACATGCTCAAGCAAAGACATTGCACAGTTGAGCAGTGACAATGTCTCATCCCACTGTCTATCCACATCATTGGCAAGATGACGTATGGCATCACAACTGCCGTGCAGGTCATCACACATGGCAGGAAGCACTGCATTCATGACCCTGAGCATCTGTCTGGTGTTTCAGTCAGTACGTACCTGTGCCTCTATGATGGACCATAACATGCATCCGGTGACACCTGCCGTGGCACTTGTGACAGGGGCTTGATGGGCAGCAGTCCTCTGATGAGCACCCTTGTCCATATGCCTGTGTATGACCTCACCTGCTCTCTGCCTATGACTCGTGCCTACACTCACATTCACCACACTCAACACACTAGCCTGTTCCATGCCACCATTCTTAACCTGCCCATTATACATTGCTACTAGGGACTGGGGATGTGTGGGCACACTGACTGTGTGCAGAGACATTGTGGGTGAAAGTGGGATACCAAACAAATGCACGGATCCAGGCACCGACAACCCCACCTGTCCTTCACTATGACCACCATTGTCATGCGAGTCTGCTAAGACACTGACATCAGGTTGTGAGGGGGAGGGACACCAACCTATGTGTTCACCTGTGAGGGGAGCACAGCATATGTAAATTAATATCCTACAGTATTATGTTTGCTGATACACACACACACACACACACACACACACACACACACACACACACACACACACATACACACACACGTGTGCGCATGCACACACACACTCCTGGTACAGTCTGGCACAGCTGTGACACCTTCGGGACCTTCAGGGCAGACCTTACGGTAGTTCTGTCTGCTGCACTCCATCTCTTTCACTGCTACTGTCAGGCCCACAACAAAGGGTGACAAATCCTACTGTGTGATGGGCCTAGTAGCAGAATGGTAATTGTGGCCAAGACCAAGGCTATTGGAGTGAGCTATACAGTGTCACCAAGTGCATATGCAGATACTGTAATTGCTGACTTACTGCTATACAGACCACACACAATGACAAGGTGTAACGATATGTGATGATAATTGATGAGGGGACAAGACTATATACTATCACTGCAGTACATACACAGTTCAGACTCACAGGGATTCATTTCAGACAACACTGCAGGACAGTCTGCAATACATACAGGACACATATAAAGTACTAAGTGCATAGCCTCATAAGATGATACCAGGCTATTGTCCCTGATGCCTTCATAAGCCTGGCCCAGACTTTCGCCCATGCCCCTTCCAAGCCAGCACCTGTTTCCCCTGTCCAGCTGGGACACACACAGGATCCCAGGGGTGTCTCATTAATTTCCCATGCAGTTGTCCAGCTTCTTCTTCAAGAGGACTATACACATACTCTGCTAGACATGGGGAAGGAGTGTATTTTACAGACAGTGTGTTGTGTGCGACACTACACTATCATACCAACAAGTACTATACATGTCACAGACCAGGTGAGGGCCTTGCATGCATGATGCATGAGTGCAATTTGTCTAACAGATATGCATAAATGTCATCAAGGTTGGTTTGGACATGGCCTTGTATGCTAGACACAGGACAGTTATGATCAGTCTGTATGAGACTGAGTACAGGGACAGGGCTTTCAGCCTACCTGTATAGAACAGGTGTTGAAGACCCTGGAATTGCCTGGTCAGGAACCTCTGTGTTTTCTTCAACTGCTGCATTTGCTTGACAAGGTACATGCCAAATGAGCCATTGTGCATGGCAATGCATCTGATAAGGGTGGAGTACAAGGATGTTGTGGTCTCCTGGTTCCTGGATGACATACCCATATCTGTGAGGTGGGCCATGTAGACATGTGGGAAACTGTCAGGTTGCTACCAACCTTGGTGCACAAATCGCCTCACACCACATTGCATGCTCAATACATTATTACTGTCATAATTAGTGTGGATGACATCTGCCATAGCAGGGAGAATGATGCCTCTCCTGGCATTCAATTTTTGGAAATGCTTCTTGGACCAGTCATAAATTGGGTGAGGGCCTCTTGGGGGATGCTCACATCAGTAGGGGGATGTAAGACAGTGATCAGCTTGCAAGCATCTGTACACCTGGTTAGCCACAGACCACTGCTTTTGTCATGTACCTCAGATACTCATATCTCAAACAGTAGAGGACCCCAGACTGAACCTTGGGGTACACAACTTTGGAAGACTCTACTACTAGAGGTGGGCTCCACTACATTGACTGAGTGGGTACTATCATTGGGCCAGTTAGCTACTCATCTGGTAACATGCAGGTTGGTGCCTAGCTGTGTAGGCGTATGTATCCTAGCCGCCTGGGGATTATTATGAGAGAATTGGGTGAGGTGAAGGTAGGCATTTTTCACTATCATTCCGTCATCCTTGTGTGTGTTGACCACTTCAGAGAGGTCAACCAGGTTTAACAGGCCTGATCTTCCTTTGGCAATAGCATGCTGTGGGGGGTCAAGCATTTCGATGTTGCTGATGTCCCTGTTCATAACGTCCGTGATATTGCCTTCCATGCCCTTGCTGAGCAGGGTAGTTAGGCTGATGTGCATATGATTGGCTGGGTCAGTGGATTGCTCTGCCTTTGTGTATAGGGCTGACAGTGGCTGTCCTCTGTGCAAATGGGCTGACACCTGTGCTCAGGCTGTGGTTGACTACAGTGCAGAATGGATTTGAGAGCCCATGCCTGTCTTCATGTAGAATGTAGCCAGGGAAGGTATCAGGCCTATGGAGACTTTTGTATGTTGCCTTTGAGAGGGCATTACGGACCTGCTTCCTGATGATGAGGGGAGGGGGGCAGGTGCTCGGCATGCACATGTGTACCAATGAGGGGGTGATGTTTACACTTCTTCTGTCTGCAGCCGGTTGCCTATATCTATGCCGTATGTGTCTGTGGTGTTATTAACCACCACTGCAGAGCAGATTCGTGTGTTGCCTCTGGGATTGCAGACACATATGTGGGAAGCCTAGTGAGTGGCCTTGGTGGGTGTGTCTAATTTGCATTCAAAGATAGCCTTACAGTAATTCACCTGTGACCTTATTTGCTTGTGCAGACCAAGGTGACATTGCTTCCAATATGGCACCTGTTCCTTCTTGGACCTGTCCAGCAATTATATCCACCTATTATGGTATTTGTGTATTGCTGCTGTCCACCACGGATGTTTACCCTACCTTGAGTGAGATGATGTTATCCTGTCAGGTATTACTGAGTCCATACAGCTATGTAGGTTCCCACATAGTATTGTGGCATGGGCCTGGACACTATTGCTAGTTCCAGCTGATGGGATGTTGGCTGTAAAGCTACTTCTACCTACTCTGAGGAGATTTATAGTCATTTGTGTAAAGTTAATTTTGCTCGACTGTGACAAGGATGGGGCAGGGGAGATACTGACCTGAAGAGTGATGGCTATGTGGTCAGATCTTACCAAGGAGGATGACACTGTAGGAGACTTACAGTGGTACTCATGTTGGTTATGACCAGGTATAGGTTATTTCCACCTGTCATAGGAGTGTTGACTGGCTGATCCACTGCATTGCCATTGACAAAGCCAAGGAATCTCTGTGCATACATGTTCAGGTGGTATAGGTCATGCACACTATGGTTGGGTAGTTGAAGTCACTCAGGATCAGGGTAGATGATTGAATCCTGACAGATTCCAGCAAGTCCCAATAGGTGTGGTGGGTGTCCATAGTCATGGTTGGAGACCTGTAGTTAGCTATGAAATGAGTAGGTGTTTGTCAACTGTTAACTGCACTCGGGTTGTCTTCCATGCTTCATGCTGTTTGGTTAGCCTGGAGGTGTGTATGTGTAGGTTATGTTCAATACTCCACCTCCTGTGGCTTTGCAGCTCTCTATTTGGGGTCTAAACGTATGATGGGATGAGTAACATGGCAAGGTTAGCGTGCTCTCCACATCTACAAAACAGGTGTCAGTGACTGCACAAATGTCGGCATCCTACATTGAGATGGGTTTCATGCTAAGACACCTAACTTCTGTTAGAGCAATACATCTGCACAAAGGCACACGTCACTGGTGGGAAAAGGCCAGAAAATAGTGCCACTTTATGAATCTAGCTGAAACACATGTAGTTACCAGCAAAGACTGTGTCACATTCACAGGTCTACTCTGCAGGATATGACTTCTGACAATCAAATGTATGCTATTATGTTATGACTTCAGTCTTTAATGGGTTGCCAGTGATATGTCAGACAATACACAACCGTACGAGGCATTAACTACAGATATGAGGCAGAAAAGTGGTCAGGCTGCAAAACTCTGGACAGTTGTCAGGTATGAGCTTGGTATAAAACATACAGTTCAACACATGCTTCTGCACCTATTGTGTACTATGCACATACCCTATATAAGTCTCTTACATTTGTAGGACAAGCATATGTATCACAGTAGCATTCACAGGTGACATATGAATATGTACAACATCCCAGGTAGCTGGCCTAGCACTGCCACACTCAGTATTGCACAACAGACACTCCAATAGTAGTCATGCATGAGCTGACCTTTGCTGGGGTGACTCAGGGGCCAGAGATGTAATCCATGTCAATGCAGACAAGGCAAGCAGGAATGGCCATAGCTGCCAGAAAGCAGCATGTGAGTCCAGCAGGTCTTGTTATGATCTAGTGTTTAATGTCCAATTTGACATTATTACGCCCCCTTCTGCATTCCATTACAAGCTTACATGATTGACATACCTGTTATAGTACTGGAGACTTGCTTCAGAATACTGCAAATGGCTAGGTTTGTGTAGTCACAGTTTGTCTTTGTTTAGATGGGTTCAGACCTGTGCTGCATAGGCAGCAGCTTGCCTTTTGTAGGTAATGCTCATGAGCAGGTGATGGCCTGTGCATCAATCAGTGTCTCTCACTTGCTACTTGCATCCAGAGCAGCTGTGTTGTCTTTCCATTAGCCAATGCCATAACAACACAGTGCTATAATTAAGCCCTTCATGTGGGCCTTGTCCCTTTTCCTTGCCTGTGTGGAGGACATTATGGAGGTGGGGAGCTACAGCTTTACAGACAGTAGGTGGAAATACCTCTCAGGACAAGTCATGTGGAGATGGCCCAACAATATTGGTGACAAAGCTACAGAACTGAGTACAGATTGCAAGTAAGTATTGCTGTTATACACATAGAGGATTGCTAGATTAACACGGTTTGTCTGGACATGCATTTTCTGCATGACTTGATGTCTGACAGTGATATGTCTCTGACATACCTCTCAATTGTCCAGATGTCCACAGACTGCATCTGCCCAGAGGTTTGCCTGTTGTGTTTTATCTGTTGCTCAGACAACCTCTGTTTTTGTGAAGTCAGTAAGATAATGTCAGGATTGTAGTTAGTAAATGTTGACATCCATTAGTGTTTCAGACATCATATCATTCAGGGATGTTATGTTACAACAATCCCTGTAACACCAGCAACTGTTTCAGTTTGTAACACCATTATGTGAGATATGTCCCTCTTTCCGGCCCTCTGTCCCCCAAGTATGTCATGCTTTGCCCAGATGTCTTGCAGTAAGAGGTTCAGACGTATGGTATATCTTTATTTAGTGAATGCACTCCTGGTATCATCCCAGTGGCTTAGCAGACTCCTGGAAGTGGTATGCGACAGTGGCCATAAATATGGTCCCACACCCTGGACATTCTGTGGAAATCTGTACAGTTGAGAGTTATGTATGTCTGGCCATTGCTAACAGACTGCCAAGATTGTGTAGAAGTTGTTTGTAAATGTTTGTCAGGCTGAGTAGGGAGAGTAGCAGATGTGAGTGTCATAGCTCCTTTTCTCAATGACTGTGCATGCTGCTACTGTTGCTTATGGTCTATCAGGTGTATATGTTTGTAGGGGTAGACTGGGAAATGTCCTGCAACACCTCAGGATTCCCAGAAGACTGTGAGTTGGGCCAGTATATGTTGGTGTTGTGTGTGACTGGCAATCAGGATATGTTTGTTCAAACAGTCGTTCTACTGTAGAGTTCATTTGGGGTACTGGTATGTTGCTGTGATTGTGGTGCAAATAGTTGTGGGTGGATATTTTCACACCAATATCTGCTTTTCCCTACAGTTCCGTCCCTGTAGTGCATGCTATATTTGGAAATACATGGGTAATTCCCCAGAGCTCATTTGGGGTAGTGTCATGTTTGTCTTACTGTGGTTCAGAGAGTGCTGGGCGAAATGGCTGGCAGCTCTCAGTGTTTTTTCTCTTCTGTTACATGACTGCAGTCATACCGCACCACTGTCCAGATGTCTAGACATTGTCCAGATGCATGGCTCCTATGTTTGGTCTGTTCCCCATAACAGTTCTGGGTTTCTGAGAAATCACTGGGATGATGGGAGCATTGGCATCAGTAAATAATGACATTCATTTGTGTTTCAGACCTGGAATCTATCAGGAATTATATGTAAAATCAAACCATGCTACTCTAGCAGACTTCTACATGTATAACAGCCATATTTCAAAGATGTCACTATTGTTTGCCCTTTATCCCCTCACTTTGTCAGGCTTTTTGCAGATGTCTTACACACACACACACACATACACGCATATGTGTATATATATATATATATATATATATATATATATATCTATATATATATATATATATATATATATATATATATATATATATATATATATATATATATATATATATATATATATATATATATATATATATATATATATATATATACATATATATACATATATATATATATATATATATATATATATATATATATATATATGTGTGTGTGTGTGTATATGTATATGAGTGCTACAGATATATATTTTTCCCTTATGTGAAATGACTGTAGTGCATGATATGTTTGTAAAAACATTACAAATTCCTACAGCTTAGATGGTGCAAAGTTATGTTGATGTAATTGTAGTGCATAGGGTCCTAGACTTGGAAGTGGTGACTTTTTTATTAATGTTAAATGACCAGAATGCATGACATGTTTGTAAAAGCATTACAAATGCCCACAGATCAGATGGTGTAGTGGTGCATTTCTGTGATTGTAGTGCACAGCATCCCCGGGTTCGCTACTTGGCAGGGCTGATTATTTTGTTGCTGGGTAGAACAAGGGCTGATGGAGACAGAGGGATTAAGGCATTTTTAAGCAATTGTAAGCAGGTTTGCATGGTTTTGCATGGAGCTAAGCAATGCTAACAGATGGTTAAGCCCTCTTAGCTTCACTTAGCACCGCTTACTCCTGCTTGCACCTGTGTTAATTTTAATTAAAGAAAATCAAAAAGGGTGAGGGGAAAGTGGTGAAATGGGAGCAAGCGGGGCATAAAACATTAGGAAAACCAGCTAGGGATGTGCAGGATGGGTGTAGGAAAGGACCATAGCTCTACATTTCTTCTGCAGCAACAGCTGTGAATAATGTGTAGAATTTGGAATTTACAGCCTCATACCCCACAGGGAGGGGTGTTGGTGACAGACATTTGTAGAATAATTTGTGTGTAGATTGATTAATTTCACTGTACATGGGGGCAAAATGTACAGCTATGTATGGGTCATTTTTTTTGTGGGACAGATGCCCTTTTTTAGGTGACAGTGGGATGCTGGGGAAGGGCTGTTGGTATGTTTGGGGAGGTAGGTTTGGCAGGATAGGTAGCATTTGCAGACAGACAAGACACACAAGACAGCAGACAGGGGTGGTATATGACACGCAAGGGGGTAAACACCTTGGACAGGGAGGGTAGTTGGGAATCAGAGGCCCATGAGCCCCCAAATGGATACAGTAGGACTGAAGTCCCCACCCATGGGCAGTCACCACTACACCTTCATGGCCCTAAAGGTGGCTGTGCTGGGGGATGGACAAGAGGGGTGGCCTTTGAGGTGCACCAGGCAGTCCTCCATATGGCGCAGCTGCCCACCCATCTCAGAGTGGATGATGCTGTGCACCATACCCTGGAACATTCTGTGGGTGGTGGGCTCCTCTCCACGCCCACACCCATGGGAGAGATGGGCCCCATCCCCTGAGGCAGTTCCATCTGAAGGTGGTACAGGACCAGCAGAGGAGGATGTTCCGGGTTGGATCCCAGGCATGCTGGGGCCTGTTGCCATGGCTGGATGGGGTGGGACAGGTGGATCTGCCAGGATCTGCCTTCCCAAACATGGTATGGTGTTGTTGTTTTTCCAGATATATAGGTTAGTCATGAACAGCTCATTGCAAAATTAGTTATAATAGCATACATGGGTGTTCCCATTAACCCAAACTAATAGATTTGTAACAGTTGCATAGCAAACAGAACATATGTATAAATGGAACAACAGTAAGCATTTTAACAACATGCAAGTTACATTGATGGCAACAGGCCACCAATAATGGTATTTGAACAAGGTATGCTAATATGCAATCAATGAAATATATGAACAGTAATAGAACACATATCCCAACAATAGGTTTTGAGAACAACATACCCATAGTATATGAATAATGATTATTGATGAGGATGACAGGTGGGGGGAGGGAATGAAAAGTCCATTAACAACTGTGTCGACTTCTATTTTTCACAACAGTACTGCTCAATACTCTACAGGTCTGCCCACACCTTACATCTACCTACGGCCCATAGCTTCTGTGGGATATACATACCTGTTAGACTGTCAACCTGTAATGGTATGAGGTAGATTGGGAGAACTGTGGTTACTTTACTGGAGGGGGCTTTTACATGTCAGGATTACGTACTTGACAAAGAAGGGGTTCCCTGCAATGATGTTGCATGAGTCTCCTACTAGCATAGTTCACCTGGATTCCTATCTGATTCCAAGGTGATTCACAGCAGTGACCACTAGCTGTGACAGCATGATACTTGGGAGACATGTATCAGGAAGAGGGCATGGTGTATGTACCTATCCTACTGTCATTTGCAGACATGGGGTTGGACAGCTGGACAGTTGTACTCGGTGTATTGTTATACCCTTCAAACAGCTACAACAAACATTTTATTACCTGTAAGACTTGTGGAGAAAATATCTGTTACCACTATTTGACTGTTTCTACAAATGTTCCAGATTTCTTGAGTGTATATATGCACATATTTCAGTACCACTTCCTGGATTTGAACCATGTTTGGGTGTGCTAAAAATGAACTACAAGGCTGTTTCTCATCACACTGAGCTACTGGGGAACTGCTGTTTCTTGTTTGACTGTTTTCTGCTTAATACTCTGTGGATTAGACAGTCTGACCTTGTAATCATGAGATTCATGCTGACAGATAGTTACTGTACTGTGTAGTAATCCTTTGAAATTATACGATCTGAAAAATGAAGGTTAACACAAGGCACTGCAGCAGGGGACACAATATAATGCATTTTGACATTAGTATTCAGGGTTTAGATCTTAGTGCTTAACATATGTCATATTTCATGTATATCTTGATTTACAGCTCCACAAGCTACTGTTTTGCATACTAGCTGATTCTCAGAACAACCTCAATTAATTCATGCTGTCAAAGCCGTATTTTCTGTGCAGAACATGTACACATTCTATTTCTACAACAATATACCAGAATAAACACAACAGTTGGTGTTTTTGTTTTTATTGTAGTTATATGACACGGTGCTCTACTACTGCACATGCTGCAGATGACTATTAGTCTGACAAACATTTCTTTAATTGTTTCACACAGAACACAGTATACAATTTACTCCTTCTTATTTATTTCAATATATACTGAAAGGTAGATCTGTATTCAACCAGTCTGTCGGCGCATCCTTGTCAGTCTGTTGGCATAGGCCTCAATATTCATAGCCCTCTCTTTTGCAGCTGTAGGGATGAGAAACAAACATTAAGATACCTGTCTATCATATACTCAGGCTAGAATTTGGTACAGCTATATCTGGGATAATTACAAACTGCTGGAGCATGCTGGTCCTGAGCATCTTGGATCCATTGGGTTAAAAGTTCCCCCTTCCAATGCTTTAGGTCAGCATAATGATGCCGTACCTGCTCTCCAGTTCAGGGGTTCCAGTGGCACTGATGAGGTCACATGCCAGACAGTCCCAGGTTTCCACTTTATACTGAGAACCCTGGTACTGGCCCTGCAGCAGTCTGCCATCATGGTGTTCTATGAGGAGTCCAGCCATGACCCTGGACTCCAGGATGCCCCAGCACTGTGCCTGAAAGTGTGCCCCTCTCCAACGCCAGACATGTTCCTGCAGTTATCAAACTAAACAGGTTATGACTGTATTCCCACCTGCATGGTTTAAATAAAGCCATATTTTCACCCTTTGCCATCATTGGACCATTTTGAAAATGCTAAGCTCAGCTAAGCAGTGTACAAATCCACTAACCTGGGCTGAACAGTGCTTAAAGGGGTAATTGCTGAGCATTGCTTAACAGTGCACGCATCCATTTAGCTGAGCTGACTGTTGCTTAATATTCACATTTAAGCAATGCTTACATTGACTAAGCATAGCTGAGCACTGCTAACCATTGCTCAATTTTCATTTAAAAAAATATCAGGATAATGACTTCATTAATCATTACTGACATATTAGTAAGTGCATATGATTCACTTTACATGACATCCCTCTATGTGCTTTCATTACATTACCATTGGGTGTGACTATGCTGTATGGGACACTTGTGTATACATGGGCGATTTCACATGTTATATATACTCACACTTACATTTAGACCAGCTACACTACCCTGGTTGACAAATATAAATTACTACATAATTTAAAATTAAAATAATAATTTTAACACTGCTTTCCCATATAAAAATAAAGTGCCTGGCTTGGTACTTGAACCATGAATGCCTGCATGCAAAGTCTGGACTCTAACAATGATGCTATTGCAGCATGAGGATTGTAGCTGTATGTTTTTATTTATCTCCTATGGGATGTTTCAGCAATGCTGAGCAGAGGGCCATAACATGCACACCCACTCAGCTATGCTTAAACATATCTTAGAATGGAAAAAATATAAATTCATAAACCCACTTTATTTACATGTATCTGTACTCCTTGTCAGTCACAGTAAGGGAAATTGTAAAGGGACACATGGGGACAGATTTTATTTATTGGTCTTACAAAGTTAGGAAGTGTGACTTTGGTTTTCTACCAAATCATTGGCAAATCACTTGGGGTTTAAGTCAGAACATAATGACAGACATTTGGATTTCAGACTTCATACACTTCAGGAAATCCATGCTACTGCAAATCTTTTATTCTATCAACATTTCAGGTTTGTCAGTGCAATATGTAAAAAGTGTCCCTATTTTTGTGCCTTTGTCCTTCCATTATTTATGGCTTTTTACAGCTTTCTTGTGCTAGGAGGTTAAGAGGTCTGTGAGGCAGGCATCTGGGCATTCTGCAGAAACCTGTACAGTTGATAGCTATGGCTGTACGGCACTTTCAAATGTCAGACATTTATGTTTCAGTCTTCATACTCTTCAGGAAGTCCGTGCTACTGCAAACCTTTTATTCTATCAGTTTTTTGGGTTTGTCAGTGCAATATTTTTAAGAATGTCCCTATTTATGTGCCTTTGTACCCCCATTATTTATGGCTTTGTACAGCTTTCTTGCTCTAGGAGGTTGAGAAGTATGTGAGTCAGGCATCTGGGCATTCTGCAGCAATATGTACAGTTGATGGCTATGGCTGTACGGCACTTTGACAATGCAGGGTGTGTGTGACAGAACCTGTCATACACCCCCTGCATTGTTTCTTGTTCCCCTATCTATTTCAGTGTCCATGGATACTAAAATACTCATTTTATTTCATTTCAGCATCTGCAGACACTGAAATGATTTTCAGAAGTGCTCTATGGCACTTTCTGAGTGCAGGGGGCATGCTAGATGTGCGTGCATTACTTAAACATGCCCCCTGCACTCAGTAGTGTTTGTGTCTACTTAGCCTTAGCAGTAGCATGCCTTCATGAATATGCAAGGCATGCTGCTGTTAAAGCTATGTGGAAATGGACACAGTTCACTCCATGTCAGAATAATGCTAATCCAACACAGAGTTTAATGAATCCCGGGGGATGACATGACCTACGGTAATTCTAAAACTCATAATTCTGTCTTTGGAATGGTGACTTTGGAATCATATCTGCGAAAATTCTGTTCATATTCAGAATTCTATTTTCAGAATTCTGAAGATGGAATGCTGAATTCAGACATAACTATAAATATAAATGTATGAAGGTTAAATTTTGAAAATGGAATTCTGAAGCTGGATTGAATTTTGAATACAGAATTCTGAAGATATAAGTCCACCAACAGTATTCCAAATATTAAGTTATGAAAATAGAATTATGAAGTTTACTTCAGAATTATGTTTTCTTAATTTTATCTTCCCACTTTTAATTTTACAATATAATTATTAATGCAGAATGTTTGATATAGAATGTTGAGAATAGCCAAAAATTTGAATATGGAATCCCAAATATAGATTAAATTCTAAAGATAATATTCTGAAGGTAGAATTTGGAAACTACAATTCTGAAGTTAGGAATTTTGTGTTCAGAATGCTGTCTTCAGAACTGTGTCTTAAAAATTCCTGCTGCAGAATATAATCTTCAGAATTTTCTCTCCAGAATTATTAAGATAGAATACTGAAGATAGAAGTCTGGAAATAGATTTCTCAAGATGAATTCTAAATAAAGAATACAAACATATAATTCTGATGACAGCATTCTAATCACAAAATTCTGAAGATAAACTAAAGATAGAACTACAAATGCAGAAATCTGAATGTAAAAGTAAACTTCCAAAAGAATATATACGGGAGAACTTAATATTGTCAGCTCTATAGCTGGACAAAATCTGTTAGGTAACAAAATGTGCTTGATTAAACAGATAGTAAACAGGTGTGTGATACTGTATAATATTTGTTTTAGAGGAATATACTCTTTCCCCAATAATGTTTGATCTCAGAGTTAGTATTTATAATTAGCAGGTTGTTTGGGCCTGCACAATGTTTTTACTTGCTTTTTTGGTTGAGGCTGTATGCATAGTGGTGTGTAGCGTTTACAATGCTGAAGTTTTAAATATATATATATATATATATATATATATATATATATATATATATATATATACACACACACACACACACACACACACACATATATATATACATATATAGACACACACATATACAAGTGTGTGTGCATATGTGTGTGTGTGTGTGTGTGTGTGTGTGTGTGTGTGTGTGTGTGTGTGTGCATGCACATAATCATCAAAAATAATAACATGCTGAGGTTGGAAAGGAAATCTGAAATACAGATGCATTTTGAAGATAGAAATCTAAAGACAGAATTTTCAAGCATTTTTGAAGTTTAAAATTATGTGCTCAGAATTTTGGAGACGAAAATTCTGTCTTCATTATTCTATTGTGCAACTCTATTTTTCAAATGTTCTCTTCAGAATTCCATTGTCACAGTTCTAGCTTTTGAATTCTATTTTAAGAATTATGATGGTAAAACTCTGAATGTAAAATTCTGAATGTGGAATCCTGTAGTTAGGTAGATTTCAGAAGGCAAGATTCCGAAGACAGAATTTTGATGATAGGAAATGGAATACATAATTCCAAAGACTGTAGTCTAAAGGGAGACTTCTGAAGATGGATATAATTTATTCATGTATTTGCTTTGCTTTACTGGGAAAGTTGACTGGATTACATTTCCAATTTTCTGTTAAGGGCTTGGAAGAAGGGTTCCTAAGAAATAGTAGCTGTGCAATATAGCAAAAGTCAATCAAACTCTAAAAGAGGCTGTTATTCTAAGTATATTTCTGGGGAAACTCCTTTTGAGCGAATACCAAAACACCAACATGAATTGAGCGAACTGCGAGAATACCGAACGCACTAAACTAAACTGCAAAATTTTAAATCTCGAACTGTCATAGTCGGCCAACCCCACAACCCGCTACATACTACCTACCCAAATAAAATAAATAAACCACATACATACACTAACCAAACCCTACTTCTAACCCTAACATAAAGCACCAAAACCCTACTTCTAACCCTACAGTAAATCCCACATACACAACTATCTATGCACTATCCTTAACCCCTCCCTAACCCTAAGGTCCGTAACTACCGCACACTTCCCCTACGAAAATATACACAAACAAAATAAATAATTCACATACAAACATTTAACACAACCCTACTTCTAACCCTACACTAAATCTTATATACATTAACTATCTATGCACTTACCTTATCCCTAACCCTAAGGTCCGTAACTATTGCACACTTACCTTATGGAGCTATACCACAGACGGGCCAACCATGGTAATTAGACATTTCCAGATTTGTGGTTTTGGACATTCGCTATAATGCCGGTTCGCGCAATACGTGTCGACATTTACGGATTTGCTTAAATGGACTTTCGCTCTCGTAATAGGGAACCATATTTCTGAAATAAGACAAAAAGGATGGAAGTCTGAAGGCAACATTCTAATCCTCAAAATGTTGTTTACAGAATAATATCTGGAAACCTCTATTTGTCAAATCACATCTCCTGAATGCCATCTCCACAATTCTAGCTATCTTTTGAATTCTCTAGTGTTCTTCATATGGATCACTGCTGCAGTAGCTTAAGCTATATGGATATATCTTGCTATATGGGCTATAATAACAGCAGGACTGCTTCCAAAGTTTCAGAGCACCTTCCACACACCCAAAGTGTTAACTCGAGCTGAGCTGACTAAAAGTTTGGTTTGGGAAAGAAGCCTTTCAGAAATTTCACACCAACAGAGAAAGGGAGACTAAAGCCCAGAGAAGGACAGTGCTAGAAAAAATATAATAATTATTATAAATGTCCATACCCTGGCATAAAATAATACAAAGACAAGAGGAATGGAGGGAGGAAGGGATAGACCAGCTACTATATCAGTGATCATTCAAACATCTGCTGTTATGGTAAGTTTACTTATACAGCTGTACTATGTTCTTCATATGGATTGGTGCTGCAATAGCCTAAGCTGTACGACTAGATTACCATAGTTTATATTGACTGGGAATTTAGGAAGATGGTCTTGGGGGCCCTGGAGAAAGGTTCTGGTAAAGTCTGCCTTAGACCTGATAATGAATCTAGTTTATAATGTTTTGCGAAAGTTTGCACAGAGAACCAAGTTGCTATGTTGTTGTTGTTGTTGTCTTTCGGCTTTTCCCGGTTAGGGGTCACCACAGCGGAACTCCGGTCTGCTAATGATTGGCAGTAGATTTTCACGAACGCTGAGGTGCCAGCTCAACATTCAATCTTCAACGAAGGCACGCCCATTTACGCATGTCTTTCGAATGCCCACCCAACCGCGGGGAGGACATGCAGACTCCACACATAAGGCACTCCCCGCACTCCAGCCGAGAATAGAATGGGAGATCCTCTTGCTGTGAGGCAACAATGCTACCACTGCACCATTGTAGTGTTAGTACTTCAAATATTCATCTCTTTCTGTTATTCTCTCCTGTGCTGAACCTGAAAATGGTCCAATGGAATTAGTGTTCTACCTCAGGCAACAAATACATACATATAAATAAATAAATAAATAAATATATATATATATATAGATAGATATGTATATATATATATATATATATATGTGTGTGTGTGTGTGTGTGTGTGTGTGTGTGTGTATATATATATATATATATATATATATGTGTGTGTGTGTGTGTGTGTGTGTGTGTGTGTATATATATATATATATATATATATATATATATATATATATATATATATATATACCAGTAATCATGTAATATGGTGCACAATGTGCCTTGTTACTGTTACTAACAACTTTGAGAAAAAGAATGAAAAATAATAAAAAAGCAGTTCTTCACAATAATGACATATCGTAAATTGTGCTAAGAATCGCCTACCCAGTGTTATAAAGACAGGGTACCTACCTGCAATGCATGTAATGTAGACAGCTTACAATTGTCCATCAGGAGAAGAGAGAGAGAGCAGCTTACCTCTCTTATGAAGTAAGTTTTTGTTCCTACGTTTTGCACACTGGTTGCACTAGTAAAGTTTTGGGAACGTGTAGCTAGGTAAAATTAAATAGACTGGAGGTAGCACTTTGATTTTGCAAGCTCTAGGTCTTGCATGCAAGTATGAACTAGGCCTCTATTTGGGGTTCTTACTTGCTAGGGATCAGGAGTGAGTGGCATGGTTTAAGCTCATTAATGAAATGGAGTTAGAAACTACCAAACCATTGTGTTCTCACTTAGAATAGGAAAGAACAGGCTGTAAGACTGCTACTGGACTTCATCATTATCAATATTAATCTATGGTACTAAATGATAATATCTTTATTATCAGCTCTTACACAAGTTGCAATATTAATTGAAGGATTTAGGCAGTATTTTGAATCAAGGTCTACTGCATAAGGCCTGTCTTTCCGTCTTTCCCTTGTTCCTCATGGACACAGTCACTTAAATATTGTGCTCATCTCTGTGTTATCTGCACTTAAAATAAAAGGGCTAAAAAGTTCATTGGAATGTATTGGCTAGGCTTTTCAAGATTGTCACAAATCGAGCCTAGTACGTAGTTATGACCCCATAAACCCTAGTAACAGTAGTTAGAAAGACCCAATTTTATTTTTCTTGCAGAACTATTAACCACATGTTTGCTGGACAGGAGTAAGTGTAATGATTCATGTTTGAACCAGACTCTGCTGAGGTGCATCATCTCTGGGATGTTTTACAAAATTCCTGAGGCTCCAAGACCAATCTAAGTGCTTTTTCATTTATTTTCACTTATTTTATTGCACTTGCACTTGCCTGTCATTTTATCTGTGCCTCATAGCTAATTTATCATATTTGCATTGTTTTAATGCAATTTACTGACTAACTGCATTTCATTACTGCTTAACTGTATTTCATTGCTATTTACTGCAATTCATTGCTGCTTAACTGCATTTTACTGCATTTCATTACTGTATTCTGTAAGTTCTGTTTTTTGTCTGTAAGTGGTTAATCTGTGCTTTTCTGTGAGTTTTACTGTGCTCTTAACCCTTACTTGAGTAGCATAGTCTGGATACAGGTTAGCTGCATCCAGAGCTGTTTGTTTTTGCCTTCTGTGTTTCTGGAAGCCATCTTGTGTTTGCCTTCTGTTTTTCTGGCAGCTATCTTATGTTGGTAGGAGCCTATCTTCTCTGCTAGTGAGAGTAGCAGGGCTGCCTGGACCTTGTCTGGCACAAGCAGGTTGGTAAAGAAAGCAGGGGCTAGCAGGATTAGCTAGATTAGCTAGAATTCTGTGTTACTAGAATCTTCTGTTTTTTTGTGGTATTTAATCCCCACATTTGAGCTGGTTTGAGCTTGTTTGCACATTGTGCACTGTAGCTGCACTGTTTTTAACCCATTGGAAGGTATTCCAGCTACAAATTTTCTCTTAGTAGCACTTTTGTGATCACCTAGTAGTACTCATCTTAGACCTTCCATCTTTTACCCCATTAGCTCTCTCTGGCCTCTCTCCCTCAGATTCTGACAAGTATAGGTGGTAAATTTCCTACGGTTTCTCCTGCCAGTCTGGTTGATATGGACATCCTGAGACAGTGTAGCAACTGCCTCATGTACATGGACAACCCTCTACTATTACCACCTAGGAACACAATCTGTGAGAGATGCAATTACATTAAGAACCTAGAGTCTATGTGCTCTCCCTCACAAGTCAATATTTCTGGCACTGAGAAGGTTGCCAACAGAAACATCACACCTCAAACACCACCTACACCTACCTATGCCCACATATGCAGAGGTCCTCAACAAAAACATATCCAAACAAAAGAGACCTCCGAGGGAAAAACACTCTCAACCTCCACAGCCCACCACACCACACTCCACACATAGTCCACACACCAGTGTCTCACAGTCACTAAGGCCTAACCATAAACCCAACATATTAAACATAGGATACTCCATTGTGAGACACACAGATGTGCCACTCACCAGACTGAATAAGGAGAAAGTCATGGTTAGTTGTTTGTCAGGTGCCATAATCTGCCATATCACACATGCACTCACGTCTCTCAACAACAGGTACTGTTATGACTCTGTCATAGTCCATGTTGGCCTAAATGACTTGAGATGTACCTCACTGGACTATATGAAGACAGACATGATCGAGTTCACTGAATATGTGTCACAGGTAGGTATGTCCCTAGCCTTAAGCAGCATTCTACCCTCACCCAGAATGATGCCTCAATGCAAACAGAAAATGAGTGACTTTAACAATTGGCTTAGTTTCTGGTTTTCTTCTGTGACACACCTACACTGGCCCAGTAATCAAGGAGCCTGAATCCTCACCACTGGCACCAGTGAGGGACGTACACATTGGGAGGATAACAGGTACACACATAGTAAAGTAAAATTTCCCTTAAGAACACACACAGATCATAGTTAGTTTGGGGGTGGTTTCTCCCTCTCTCTCCAGATCCCCAGTAAGATTCCCCACTGGCACAACTGTAGGGGTAAATTCTCAGCTGAATGGTCAAGACAAAACCTCCAGCACCCTCTCTGTCCAACCAGTGCTTTGTGTCCCTGCCCAAGTAGCTGATACACACACACACACACACACACACACACACACACACACACACACACACACACACACACACACACACACACACACACACACTTTGAGATTTGATTTATATACAAACACACAGACACTCCTGGGGAAGGGTGGCACAGGTTCACTATATATGCCCCCTTCTGAAAGGCTATATGGTAGTACCAGCTGCCACCAACCACTACTTATCAGCTACTATCAGGCCCTTACAAAGGGTGACCAATTCTGTGTAATGTTACTATTATCCAATTGGTAAGTGTGACCAAGACTAAGGCTATTTAGGAGTGGCCTATACAGTGTCACCAAATGCATATGGAAGTACTCTAAGAGCTTAAATATCTCTAAAAAACAGCCACAATTAAAAGGTTTAAATATATTTAATAATAAAAAATAAAGGCACAAACACTATTCAATAACTCAGCACAGTGACAACAGAGTTCAGAATCACAGGAAATATTTTAAAACAACATTGCAGGACAGTCTCACATAAATACAGAAAACATCTAAACTAATCCTGCTATATTCCTATCTATCTATCTCTAAGAGAGATACTGTGATCTACGTCTTACTTACAGAGCAAAGCAACTGCAGATGAGAAGTGCTGAAGACGGATGTTTCAGGTCCAATGACAATATACAGAATGTGCAGACTCTCTGAGATACTTCTTAAATTAATATCAAACATTACTACTGGGTTATCTCAGGTTATGTCATTCTTTGTCACCTCTGACTTCAGTTCCCAGGCTAACAGAAACTTAAAAATTTAGCACCTCTGAGTCAAAAATACTTATCTCTCAGAAGTTTGCCTATAACTGGAAGTCATAAAAATGTTAAACACTTTTACGTTTGAAACCTGTAATTATTTCTGTTTCCAGACAATAGAAATAACTCCTAGCTGTAGACATTTTGTCTTCTAGCAGAGATAAACACCATCATAAAACGAGTTGATTTTCTTGAGGGTTTGTAAATTAACTCTTTATGTTCTAGCCTTTACCATCAAAACATACATTTGCATAGACATTTAATTTATACACATTTCTGCTCTTTTCCAGCAGGGCACACTGTGGTTACATTCTTGAAGCTTAGTACAGAACATGGAGTTCAACACACACTTCTGCACCAGTAGCTTAATATACCCATAACATATAGTTTTCTTACATTTGTAACACAAGCATACACGTCGTATTACTATTCACAAATAACATAGAATTATTCACAAAATTCCAGCTAGCTGGGCTGGCAGCCTTCACACATTCCAAGGGGATCCAGTACCTGACAGTCTGGGAAGACATGATTGACATACCACAATACTTTGCCAGAGATGGCCTGCATGTGTCTCCCTTGGGCTTCAGGCTTCTGGCAAAAGTTCTTGCCTCTCCCATACTGCCTTTTTTAAGCAATGCCATGAGGTCAAAACTATCAACATGAAAATTTCATCAAAACACAAATTAAAGGTCATGCTGCTAAATGCTAGGAGTCTAAACATGAAACTGCACTCATTGCAAGGATTCTTAACTCTGGAAGATGCTGACATTTGTGCAGTCACAGAAACCTAGTTCAAAGCTGCAGAGAGCACCCTGGCCATACCAGGTTACTCATCTTATCATAGATTCTGACTTCAAACTGTGGGCAGCAAAGGAGTTTCAACATATATTAAAGACATACACACCTCTAGGCTGGTCAAACAGTGTGATGCACAGGAGACACTCCAGGTGCAGTTAACCTTTGATAAGAACCCCATACAAATCATAGCTAACTACAGGCCCCAAACTTTTATTTATTTATTTATTTATTTTACATTTGTTGACCGGGCTAGTCTAACTGGATATATGTCCATTTTCAGTAGAGGCCCAAGGAGAAAAGCTCCGAGAAAAAAAAAATTATTATACATAGAGTCTACAAAAAAACAGTGGCAAAAAACACAATACAATTACATAAGTATGAAACTGATTAGTAATATGTTTTAGCAACATTTTTAAAGTTACAAATAGTAAAAAACATATTGGTTTTATCAAGTTGTATAAAAAATAAACAAAAAACATTTAATGTACATGAGTTTATGCAGTACAGTTGTTGTTGTCTTTCGGCTTTTCACAGTTAGGGGTTGCCACAGCAGAACTCTGGTCCACAAATGATTGGCAGTAGATTTTCACGAACGCCGAGGTGCCAGCTCAACGTTCAACCTTCAGCGAAGGCACGCCCATTTACGCATGTCTTTCGAATGCCCACCAAACCACGGGGAGGACATGCAGACTCCACACAGAAGGCACTCCCCGTACTCCAGCCGAGAATCGAACGGGAGAACCTCTTGCTGTGACGCAACAACGCTACAGCTGCACCACTCATCTACTACTACCAGACCCAGATCTTCAATTATTCCCACTTCTATCAATGAGTTCACTAAGCTGTGTCCCTTTTCAATTGTTGCGATATACAATGATTTTTTTTCCTTCTCTTGATTGGTGGAAACCTCCCTTTACTACCAGCATATTCTTCAACCATGAAATTAAGCTCTAATCCAGATCCAGACAGTCCCCGAACCTTTTCCTGGACTATTGCTACATAGGGTAAAATCATCAGTACATCTTGCTGTCTGAGAAGCAGTTCCTGCAGGATCAGTATCTCTGCTACTAGGGTCTTCCCACCACTAGTAGGCAAGGAATAGATTAGATTCCATCTCTGTTGCACTGATGGCAATGTTAAGCAAGTGTGCTGCAATCATATAATTCTTTGATTCCACGTTGCTGGGTGAACAAGTCTTTTACTTTAGTTGGCAAACCATAAAATGGGCCATGATCAAGATTTTCAACTGTTGAATCAATGGCTTTCATTGTAATGTTTATCTCCTCTGCTACTGCAGCCTCCTTAAGGTGTTTACTCCTAGAAATTTGGGGTACCTGTACCTTTGCATTTCCAGCTAGTGTACTTTTGATGTGATCTTGCAGACTCTTCCTTTTATTAGCAGTTTTACCAGTTACATTTGAGTCAGCACTAGTTTGCTCAGTGACAGTATACGATTTGAGATAGTTGTTGTCACAGTTGCCAATATTACTAGAAAAAGCAACTGGTAGTGGAACACTATTCTCTTCAGGCAGTAAGAGCTGAGAGCAAGGTAATTCATCCACTTCTCCCGCCCCTGCAATATCTTCATCTATAACATTTTGGGTAACTGCTTGCATATGTTGACTTTCAATATGGTTAAACGTACAATGCTTACTCATAATGTCCTTATCTGCAGGATGGCTGATGATCACATTTCTCTTTTTCACAGTACAAGAGGTGACATAATTCTCAAAATCAGTTACGTTTCTGCCAGCATTATCTAGCTGTGCTAGAAAGGAAGTCTCTTCAGCAAAGCTGTCATACTCCCCAAAAAGGTCCTCGTCACTGTCACTGCTCTGGTCATAATATTGTTTTCCAGCCTCTGTAGTACAGCCAGTTTCTTCTTCACACTCCTGATTTTCCTCAGAGAATACTCTGCTAGCACTGGTCATTTTAGGTTTGGGGGTCTGATTGCTTTTTACATCTCGATGCCGTTTACAAGTGGAAACTCTTCTTACCATTAATGTACGGCTCTCCAGTTCATCCATTGTAAAGAATTCTTTCACTGCAGTTGACAGCTGTCAATGTCCATTACTTATTGCTGTTAAATGGTTGGTTTAACTAAGCGCAAGTTAATTATTCAATTGATTTTGGGCTTGGTTTTAGCACTTGTACATATAAAATGCAATGTGTTTTATTCCTGTTTTGTCTGAAGAAGTGCAAGCAACGTTTTGCATGAAAGCGCTAACCAAGTTTAGTAAAGTATTTTGAATCCTTTGGCTGGCGTGATTTGTAGCCTCCGTTTTTTTCTTTTTCTTGGTTTGTAAAGTTTTATTTGTTTATGGCTGAAAGTAACGGCGGCTTGCAATCGCAGTCACAGGATTTGTTTGGTTCAAGTCCAACTGCTAACAGGATTAATCATGATGATGATGCAGTTGGATACCTAACGGCTTTAATTCAACAACTGACTCAGCGTGTTGAAATATTAGCAACTAAGGTCGAGTCCCAAAGTGTTGCTAACATTCCGGTGGTGCGACCTAGAACAGGAACAGCTATTTCAACGCTTCCACCTTTGGGGCTCGCATCAGCCAACAATTTACCAACTACCTTTGCTAATGCAGTAAGTTCCAACGTTTCTCCCTCAAGCAGCTTGCCTCCTGGACAAGGAAGAGGGCAAGTAACTCAAATCGCTAACGGATGTCAACATGAGAACAGTGATGCTTTTAATACTCTACCAACATTGGAAGAGTTTTGCAAAGTTCCCGACATCAATTTCCACCCAGTCGGGAACGCTGCTATGGGAAACCAGCAGAGCATACAAGAAAATGATAATAATGACAATAATTGTAATATTGTTACAAATCTCAAACTATTAGATGGGCACTTATTGAAATTCAAAAAGCTGCAGGTTGAAGTAATTTATCTACGTGAATGTATAAACCTGAAAATTGTCCCTAAGGGTCTCCAGCAGTGGAAATACCCATCGGGTACGATAAAGCAAACTGAATTCCACTCACGCCTAATTCGGCATTTTGATCAACAAGGGTTCCTGCTTCTGGAGCTGTTAATAGAAGAGTATTCCACTCAAATGGCAGTGTTGAAAGACAAGTTAGCCGTCATGGACAACTTGATAAAAACTGACTTGTGTTTTTCACGGTATGAATACGATTACATTAGGATTTTCTCAAGTATCAATGATTTAATTAGGAAAATTGGGGAGACCAAAAAGAGAAAAATACATAGGGACGTAACAGCCTATGAAAAAGGGACTGCTTATCCGGATCCACCGGTTAATAAAAGTACGCATGTCAGTTCCCCCACCACACGTACATACACTAATCTTCCGCGTACAGATCAACAGGACGTAGGTGAAGGTGATTTGGATACCTTTCTTGAAACGGATAATAGTCATTTTTCTGATACTGACACACCTCCTCAAGCTTTGAGATGTAGTGATCGAATTAGTGACAAAAAGAAAGCTGGCAACCAACATAACCAGCCTAATGTAAAATTAAATCAACAACAGGGTTTTCAACACAATCAACATGGCCCTCGGAAGAAAACGGCTTGGAACCGCAAGGGTCACAACAAGGCTGGGACCAACAAGTGGAAAGGTCGATAAATGTGACAGACAGCGAGAATTCAGGTTCCGTAAATATTTTATTAAGTAAGAGCAATGACTTTAAAATATACAATTTTATGGACTTTGATATCTGCTCTGATTTAATTGAATTTTTAGCTAAAGGCTTTTCTTTTGTCATACCGCCTAAATTTGATATCGCAAGAACATTATGTGATTTAAAAATGTTTGTACGGAAATTAAACTTAAAAATAATTTTTGATGACCAAGACGGTTTTCAACATAAGAATGAAAAAGTTTCAAGTGTTTTCAACCCTCCCTTGGATAACAATTTGTTGATTTATGAAAAAATTTCCGAAATTCATTTAAGGGGTTTATACAAGGAAATTTGTAAAAATAAGTTATTGTCATCTAAAGAAATTGACCTAATAACACATATCAGGGTACATGAAATATGAGTAATGAAGCCTGATAAAGGCGGTGGAGCTGTTCTTATGTATGAAAATGATTATTTTGAGAAAATGCTTTGTTTACTTTCTAGTGAAGAATACAAAAAAGTATCATTGAATGAATTCAACCAAGCCTATAAAAGAATAAGGGATTATTTAAGTGAATTATTTATAGATGGTTACATTACATCAGATTTATACCATTATTTTTCTATGCCAGCACCCATTACACTGGTGTTGTTTGGCATTCCGAAATTGCATAAAAGCATTCAAGACCCCCCATTTAGGCCTATAATAGATGGACGTAACTCCATCACTTACCCTTGTGCTAAATGGGTTGACAATAAATTGAAGGAGTATCTTAAGACTGAAGGCCAGATATGCAAAGATTCTTGGCATGTTTTGAAGAGCCTTAATGAAATTCCCTTTAAAACTGACCTAATATTTGTGACAGCAGACGTTAAGAACCTATATACTGTTATTCCCCATGCAACTGGGTTAGAATGGGCATGCAAATTTTTGTTACAAAAAAAGTGTCCAGCGAAGGATGTCGATTTAATTATCGCCATTTTGGAAATTATTTTGGCAAATAATTACTTCATGTTTAGAAAAGACATATATCTACAGTTAACGGGAGTAGCGATGGGTTCCCCAGTTGGCGGTAGTTTCGCGAACACAGTAATGGCATTTTGGGAACAGGCATTCCTTTTTCCCCATGACTTATTTAAGAAAACCATAGTGTGGTATACACGCTATCAGGATGACATCCTAATGATAGCTGATTGCGCACGTGATGAAATCATAGAGTTGATTAGTGAAATGAATTCCTTTGTTTCTTTCTTGGAATTTACCTATGAAATTGGGGATACATCTATTAATTTTCTGGACATTAACATCGGTAAAGACTTAATAAGAAACATTTTTTCTACCCAGATATACAGAAAACCAACATATAGTAACTCCTTCCTACATTTTACAAGTTGCCACCCCTATTATCAAAAGAAGGGTGTGGTTAAAGGTCACTTTGTTCGTGCCTCTCGAATGTGTTCCACTGACGAAGCATTCGAGGGGGAATGTTGGAAACTTTGGAAAATGTTTAATAACAGAGGGTATCCTGATAAATTATTAAACACAGTTTTCGTCGAGGTTAACAATAAGAGGAAGGCTGGCGTTTTTGGGTCTATATATAGGGGTACACCTATAGTTTACGATTATGTAATCCAGGACACCACATCGGACAATATTGATCCTGAAAGTACAAATTGGAATAATAACAAAAATGACACTAATTATAATATTAGTTTCTTAACACAATTTAACTCTTATGCCACACAAGTTAGAGGTGTTTTACAAAGTAATTGGGAATTTATCATGCAGGATAGGAAGTTACATTCACTATTAGGCCCTAAATTAAATGTAGTATATAAAAGGGCCCCTTCTACAAAAAACCTTGTTGAGTTTTCTCTTAAACCCTATAAAGTAAACAAGGGTATGTTTAAGTGTGGGAGATGCAAATATTGCAAATTTATACAAACAGGTTCCAATTTCATAATCAGAGGTATTAAATATTACATTAATGGTAAATTTAATTGTGAGAGCCAGGGGGTGGTGTATCTCGCAAAGTGTAAGGAATGTCCAGTTTACTATTTTGGTAAAACAGAAAGACTATTAAAAAATAGAATTTATGAGCATTTATATGCTATATCCAGGCAAAACTCATCTAATGCTTTGGCTAAGCATATTATTGACAACAATTCCCATAGTTTTCTGTTTAACATTGTAGAAAAAGTGGATAAGAACCTTAGAGGGGGGCCATGGTATTTAAAGTTGCAAGAACGTGAACTTCTTTGGCAGCTAAAAACCAATGCCTATTCTTATCCGGGTATTAATGATATGTGTTCCATCAAATGTTTGCTCAATATTAAAGCTCTAGAGAGATAGTTGGATTTTATATTCATATAGTTTTTTATGTATGCACATTTAAACTTGGAAAAATTTAATTGATTAAGTTTTCCATGTTGTTATTTTTAATATTGTGTATTTACGTGTATATAAAAATGTAATGCTTGCTGGTTTTCAGTATATATATATATATATACAACAAAAATATGTCATATTTATATGCTGGGTAGTTGGTTTAGTTAAAATGGTTCATGACATATATATATATATGTATATGTTTTATGTTTGTGGCTTTAAGCTATTTATTGCTGTTAAATGGTTGGTTTAACTAAGTGCAAGTTAATTATTCAATTGATTTTGGGCTTGGTTTTAGCACTTGTAAATATAAAATGCAATGTGTTTTATTCCTGTTTTGTCTGAAGAAGTGCAAGCAAAGTTTTGCATGAAAGCGCTAACCAAGTTTAGTAAAGTATTTTGAATCCTTTGGCTGGCGTGATTTGTAGCCTCCGTTTTTTTCTCTTTTTTTTCTTTTTCTTGGTTTGTAAAGTTTTATTTGTTAATGTCCATTACTTATTTACTGCTGAAAAGTAAGCGCATCACTGCTGTACATACTGTCTGTGACTATATTTATTGCAGCTGAAACTTGACTCACGATGCCGACTCCACCTATCTGTACCTCTTTGAATTTATCAAGGTTCAACCCTTTACCCTGATCCTGGGTGACTTTAACTATCCAACCATAGATGGGAAGAAATGCCCAGAGATTCCTTGATTTCAAATGCCTTGGACCTGCTGGTCAACATCCCCACAAGATGTGATAATATCTTGGACTTGGTATTAACCAACATGAGTAACCACTGCTGCAGCATCCCTACAGTGTCATCTTCCCTGTTAAGATCCGACCACAAAGCATTTACTTTAGAAGTCACCATACCCCCCCAGCTAATATCAAGCAAAAAAACTTCTACAAAGTTGATTTCAACCTCCTGATGGAGGGTATAAATAGCTTCACAGCCCCCTCCCTCTCTGTATGAACTGGCACAAATGTCCAAACCTACACCAAAGTACTATACAAGCATTTATATAGCTGCATGGAATCAGGAATACCTGACAGGAAATAAAAAACCTCCTCCTCAAGGAAGAGTATATCTGTCTGGTGGACATCTGTAATAAATACACTCTATAATAAAAGGAAAAAAAATGCTGTCCAGGGCCAAGAAAGAGCAGCTGCCTAATTGGAAGCAATCTCTCCTTAGCTCGAACAAGCAAGTAAAAGCAGTAGTGAAATCCTCCAAAGCAAACATTGAATCCAAACTGGCCACATCTACTAAAGACAATCATAAGGCCTTCTTCACATATGTCTGCAGTCTCAAAGGAAGCACTTAGATCTGCCCAGAACTGGTGGTCAAGGACACTACATACACAAATGCCATAGATATAGCCAACCTGCTGCCAGACAGGTTCAGCAAAAACTTCACCCGTCTTCACCCCCCAACCAGGAAATCAGGGCATCCTCAGCACCTGCCCCTTCCCCTTATCTCAAGAGAGCAAGCCATCACTGCCCTCTCAAAGGCAAAAAATACAACCTCCATGGGATCTGATATCATCCCAGGCTGCATCCTACGTGAACTCAGGCAGGAACTTGCAGCACCATTAGGCACCCTATTCAACCAAAGCCTGAGTATCAGCTTCATCCCAGTCGAGTGGAGGACAGCCACTGTCATCCTTTTGCACAAAGGTGGAGCATCCACCGATGCTGGAAATTATAGACCCATCAGCCTAACTAGGCTGATCTGCAAGGCTATGGAATGGATTATCATGGATCTCATTAACAAGGATATTTGCAAACTCCAAACACTTGATCCCCCACATTTTGGTTTCATCAAGGGGAGGTCATGCCTGTTAAAATTGGTTGACTTCTTTAAGACAGTCACCAAAGCCATGGATGAGGAGAAGACAGTGCACACCACAAAACTTTATCTGGCCAAAGCCTTCAATACTATTTCTCACTCGATTATAATAGATAAACTATCTCAACTAGGTATCAATCCATATGTTACCAGATGGGAAGCAAACTGGTTCACTGATAGAACCCATCTAGTCAAAATAGGGGCAGCCACCTCAAGCAGTAGACCTGTAATGAGCGGTGTACCCCAGGGATAGGCTTTGGGGCCTCTGTTGTTTGGGATATACTTTTCTTAGGTGTTGGCCAAAACCAGTAGGCTATGGCTGACCAAGTTTGCAGACGACTTCAAGCTGGGTGTTGTCATCAATTTCCTTAGTGATGTGGACATCCTCCAAGAGAGTCTCACCCAAACAAATGACTGGAGCCAGAAACATGGCCTCAAACTTAATGCCAAAAAAATGCATTATTATCCCTTTTGAGGAGAGTGATATCCCCAATAATTATCACATTAATAACAAGGTCCTAAGCATGTGAAGATCTGAGGAAGTGCACTTCAGGTGCGTGAAAGCGCTTATCTGTTTGTTCGTGAATAAAGAGTTTGTTTATGTCATTTTGAAACAGCATCTTCTTTTTGGTTGGTGAATTCATCAGTGTTTTTTACTGCATAAGGTCCTAAGCATGCAATCAGTCGTGAGGGACTTGATTACCCAGGTTGATAGCAAACTGACTTTTGACCAGCATATTGCCTTCTGTTGTATGTAAAGCTTTTTACATGGCCTACCTCATTAGGAAGCGTATCTCATCAAGGGACAAGGAGGTCATAACACCCCTGTATTCTTCCCTTATAAGACCCATTAATGAGTACAATGCCCCTTTTGGCATGTACCTCACAAAGCACATGCAGCAGCTGGACAGACCACAGAGGTTCCTCGCCAGGAGAGCCCAGGGCCTCAAACATCTACCCTACACAGATAAGCTAAAAGCCCTAACCCTCTACTCAGTCTCATACAGACTCCTCAGAGGTGACCTCTGTCTGGCATGCAAAGCAATCTCAGACCCCACCTTGATAGAACTGCTGCATATCCGCAAGTCAAGTTCCACTCGAGTAACCCACACACATGACCTCAATCTGGTCTGTGACATCAATAGGACTTGGTGGGACAGATTTGTGTCTCAGAGACTCCCCCTTATGTGGGATAGACTCCCTGTTGACGTCAAGCAGAGTACCTCATTAACACTTTTTAAGCACAACCTGGATAACTGGATGGGAAACAGAAAATACACCTCTGGGATTCCACCTGTGTCTCTGCTAGGCAGAGGCATCAGGTGCAGCTTGTCAAAACATGGGATAAATTCTTGGCTAGGCTTGTAAGGGCCTCAGGGTCAACAGCCTAGTAACTTCCTATGATCCTATTATCCTATGATCATGGACACTGCTGTGAACCTCCTGGTATTTTGCAGTTATGGCGTTATTTTTTGTCAGACTTGAACAATTAGTTAACACCTGCAGGAGCAATGGATGTTGCAATACCAAATGCATGACATGTCATATAAAAATGTGCTTAAGTACATGAACAATTGAAATTAATTCAAATGAATGGTGTCAGACAACTCATGTTCTAGCAAACCATGTTTCATTCTATATGCTAAGGATTATTCTTATAACTATAAACATTATGGCAAGAAGTATAAGGTATTCAAATGCCTCATTATACAAAGTTGTTTTACAATAGTGATGAATTTCTAGGTCTATGAATATATTCCATTAGACTGGACTTGAAGAGACACCTTGCTGCTTTTTGATACTTAGATTACAGTTTGAAAAGTGAGAAAATCCATTTATTTTTATGCTAAATATAAGCAAAAGATCTCTCAAGGGCAAACAAAAGTTTGTGAATTATGAAATGAATGCATAATATTTAAACAGTAATGATAAATATTGTTTGGAGGACTGTGTTACGCAGATGAGCAGCTACTGAGCTGGATATTTAATAACCACAAACTGATTTTTATCCTTTGCCCTAAAATTATTATAACAGCAGAAACCTGTAAACAGAAAAGATATGTAAAAAACAAATGTGCAGCACAGACTACTGTAACTGAATGTTTTCATTTACACCCAGTATTAAAAAATTACTTGCACACTGATATTATTGATAAATGAAGGTAATGTATATATCTTCTGCTTTTCTTAGTTTTTGTTTTTTATACATTTACTTTTTTCTCATTTAGTAGTTGTAAAAAGAATATTGTTCTTGCTGATGTGCAGTACACAAACAGTGACAGATAAATGTGATAAAGTGTATGTTTTTTAAACAGAAATGCACAATAAAGTATAGAACATTCCAAAACATTTGCTTTGCTGTGTTGCAGCACAAAATATTTAAGGATTCTGTAGTGAAACATGACCTTTTTCTGCTTAACCATGCAGTAAGACTAGCACAGTGCTTATCCAAGAAAAGGGCTGCAAAGTAAATGAGTGCAGCCATATCAGTGGAAGCAGTTGCACTAGTGAACTGTAGCAAGGGGGCTATACTACTGTTAGTCTTGTGAATGATGTGACAAGAAAAGTAATGTATTGTGTCCAAAGCTATGCATACAATGCAGTACCTAATAGAAACAAGTAAGATGCTTTGAGCAGGCCACATACAGTCAGTACAGCAAACTGCCAAAACAGTTCATCATACAAATGAGGATGAAAGGAGATAGTAGAAGTAGAAAAGGGGAAATAGTAAACAGTGAAATACACACAGAGTAACAATAAGGAATGACAGATAGGGAAACAGGTATACCTTTTGTGGACAGTGCCCTTTTATATACTTGAAGATGTGTGAATGAGGGTGGTAACAAGAATCTTGCTTGGGAAAACTGAGAGAGAGAGAGAGCAGGAAAGGTAGAAGGGGCTGACAAATAGGGTAATAAGGATAGATAAGGTGAAGGAAACAGTTATGCAGATGTTTTGTATGAGAATAGTGTGCACATGTACCAAATGTTGTGGGATGGGCAGGGACAGGCATGCTAGCACTTCTTGGGTGTGACACTGCAATACAGTATAGTAATAATTCAGAAGTCATCTCACCAAATTCCCTCATTAGGATAATCCTGGCACTGAGACATCATTTAGCGTGATAAAATCCCTGCACTATGAGGCATCATTTACTGATAAAAATCCCTCCACTATGAGGCATGATTTGGAGTGATAAAAAGGTTGCTAACTGTTTTGTGAAAGACTAATTTAAGACAAGAAAGTCAAGAACAGAATTCATTGGAGAAGACGTTCATTCATCTTTGACATGCACGTAGTGAAGGAAGACAAGAGAGGTGCACTTCTGCACTATAGTGAGCATCCACAGTGGATTGCAGCTACAGGGACAGTAAAGATCCTGTAGATATGGGTGAGGTAGCAAAGCACATGGACTTGATAAGTAAACGTCCAGCTAGTGGGCTCATATTGGTAGGTACCTCAGCACAAAGGCATGAGAGGAACATATCCAGATGGTGGGGGAGAATTCACAATGTGGTCAACATGCATAGAGTGTAAGACATGCTACCAGACACAAAATGATGTGCCTATGCAGTCATGGTATGACCATGCCTATAGAAGGTGGTAAGAAGCACTGGATTTGCACGGCAATACCAGCCATCAGCACAGAGATACAAGACAATAGGCAGTAATAACATGTCCATTGCTGCAGGCTATATGGGGCAGCATGGGAATGTCACAGCATGAAAGCAGACAGGTATGTGGCCACCATATGAGGTCAGAGGTGAGACAATGGGTTAGACAAGGACAGCCATATGCACACATGCAGACTGAAAGGTATAACCCACGGGTGTGCACATCTTATCATGCATGGACTCATGAGTATAACAACACATGGAAAAGTCCACCAATTAAGATGCTGAAGTGTTACAGCAGGCCCTGTGTACACACAGTATGTATGTGCATCCTGGACAGAAATGAAACAGACAGGGCTATCTGGGACTAGATGTGGTCAGAAGTGGTATCAGACATCAATCAGAGGTCAATATTAGATGCTCGACCGCTTAAATGTTCGAATCTCTAAAGGTCGACCTTTAGAGATCGAACAGTTAAGCAATTGAAATTTTACAAAAATTAAAAAAAAAATACACAACAGAAAAAAAAACTAAAGGGTTTAAGCAGGGGGGCAAGCCCCCCTGCACACCCCATGTGGGGGGCTGCACCCCCCACACACCCCCTACTTTAATATACCAACTCCAAGATTGTGCTACAGTGTAGGGAATGGGAAATTTCCCATTTCCGCATTGTCGTTCACTGAAGTGTGATCTCGGAGTTGTCATATTTAAGTAGTGGGGAGTGTGGGGGGTGCAGTGGGGGGGCTTGCCTCCCTGCCTAAACCCTTTCTACATATTTGTTTTTTTAATATACTTTTTTACTATTTCAAATGTTTAACTGTTCAATCTGTAAAGGTCAACCTTTAAAGATTCGAACATTTAAGCTTTCATTCTAGTAATATAGACCCCAATGCTGTGCATGTTTATAGAGGACACTAGAACAGGTGCACTGAGGAGTCACAGATGCGATACAGCCTGGTAAATCAAGGCTCAAAACATTGCCAGGGTCATGTCCACCAAGGAAGGTGAACCATCAATGCAAATGAGTCTCACAGAGGTGAAAGTGTTCCTGGTATTCTTGTCTGGGATGGATTAGAGCACCTTCATACCTTGCAGTTTCTTGGATGTGGGAGCTTGGCTGGTGATATCTACCTGAGTGACTGTAAGGAAGGTTTTAGGTTATTTAGATTAGGTGTGTTTTAATGGTGCACATTAACCTGCTTGTGAGATGCAGTTATTCAGCACAACACCTCCACAGATCTGTTCTCCAAATATGTTGGGGCTTCAACTGCAACACCCTGCACCACATGGTATGTATGTGCCCATGAGCTATTCATAGAACTGTCATGTACTAGTGTGTGTACCACAAATTGAGAGGAGTGAAGCATATTGTCCAGCTTTACCATAGGCATATTATCTTTGTGCTTTCACAGGTTCCACAGATACAGGGTTCAGCAGAACAGGATGGCATATGGCTAAAGTTAGCAAGACACCTGTTGTTGATGAAGATGATGGCAACATGTACGTGGTACAGTTAGATGTCAAGTAGTACTGTAATCAATGTTAACTTTGTAGGGCTTACATACTTCCCTCACATATGAGGTGATGTTAGAGGGACAGGTCAGATGTTCTGCATCATTTGTGCTTGACAGTGGATGTCCTGAAAATGTGAGCTCCACACAGGCTATACAGGGGTCATGGCCACAGAGTGTATCCCTCAACTACATTGCCTCCAATGTGTACATATGTAGTAGGGGGAATGCATGTTGGTGTGTGTGTTGCTGAAATGACTCCAGACCTTTTCCCAATCTGTGGCATCAAACGTCACATGACATCAGTCAGCAGATGTGCAAGTCAGAGATCAAGCACAAACAGCTGCGCCACACAAACTAAGATAGAAATGGTGAGCATGGTGTGTTGCCTGTAGAAGGATATGCAACAGCTGCATGTACTGCAGAATGACCTGCAACACCTGTGGAGTGACTTGGCAAATAGCAACTTGAAGAGAACACTGTTGCAAGTAGCACTTGTAACACTTAAACACTTCTACAATCTTGTAACATTCAGGCTGAAATCCACTGACATCATTACCAAGCTTAAGGAATCTGTATCCTGCAAAAGCGGATGCCCATTGTCTCATTAGGAGACCCAAATGAAGCAGCCACCAGCTTGACCCAATCTCTTCTTCTATTTGAAGAAGAATTCTTTCCCCAAATCCCCCCCCCCCCATAAGAAAAAATACTTCTAAAGCCAAACAAAAATATCTGTGTTACCAAAGAATCTCTTGCAACCAAGAGACCAAGTATGGCAAAAATGGAAGGAGAATCTAAAAACAGAAACATATTGCAGCTTTACCACTCTACACAACCCAGGTAAGCAAGCAAACAATGCACTGGCACAAAAACAGCTGTTACAAGACCAAACAAAACTCTTTCCTACATAAACCCAAATATTTCTAGAAGGAAAGCAGTCAAATGACTGGCTGTAAAACTCATGACAACTCCTCCTGAAGTGCCATTCTCTACCAAAACTCTAAACTATCCATTTCAAACTTCCTCAATAAATCTAGCACGTTCCAACACCTACACCACCCTGAGTCAACATCCCCTCTATTCATAGCACCACTCTATTAAAAAAATAAAAGCAAAGCTATTGAAACACAACTTAACCAGATATCTGCCTGCTTCCCATTGATCTCTGATAATGTCAGCCTCTGGTTTATAGATCTATGCAAAGACTTCCTCAGCACTCCCAACAGTCATATCTGCAACCCTATCTATCAAAAAGCACCATACCCAGAATTTGGAAAACATTCCTAATTAAACCTTTCCTGAAATACCAAAATGCAAAAGGTCCCACTGGCTTTCATCCTAGTTTCATACTTTTAAACTTGAGAAGAATTCTTGAAATAATTATACACATTCAATTAACAGCAAGCCTACAACAATGCCACCTTTTCATCAAAAATAGCAGGTCTTCTGGAGTTGTTGGCACAACATGACTGTGACTGTGATATTGAGCATGACTGATGAAGTCCTGATTAATGTCAGCAAAACTAACTTTACTGGAGCTGTCTTCATACACCTCACAAAGGTCCTTGACTTCCTAGATCACTCACTAGTACTTGATAAACTGATAAAAATTGGCATAAGTCTATACTCCCTTCCATTTTTTAAGACTTCTCATCAAAATATTTTACATGGCCAAAATAAGGTCTAGTATATCCACTGCAGCACCTTTCCTCAAAGGGGTCCCACAACGCTCCATCACATCACCATCACTCTTTTGCATTGTCTTCAGTAAACTCCCTTATGACCTTTACCACATTCCTATTATCTTATATGATGATGACATGGTCATCTTCAGATTTAGTCACTCCCACCCACAAATTCAAACTCAGCTGCAACATGACCTCATCTTCCCTATCAAATGGCTTCTCTAACACAGACTCCTACTGAAGCTATGCTTTTTGGGACCTGTCAAAAGCTAGCCAAACCAGCCTGGACCCTTGAAAGTTTGAACTTAAACAAATCCCTTGGACTCTGTTTAGACCAACTCTCAACTTCCACTGCACATAAAAAACATAGACAATACAAATTATCTTCTCTTCTTAGACAGGAGAATGTCCACTTACTCTTTAGTCTCAGCAAGAGCCCCATTGCCCAGTTATAATATGGGCTACCTGTAACTGTTGCAATCTCAAAGAAAAAAACAACCACATTACAATCACTAATAAAATATACCACTTCATTATTAACTTGCCTGCCTTGAGATCAACACTGCCTTATGCTTTAAAGGCTAAATGGCTTCCAATAAAATAAAGAGCTGGCCTTTTACTGGGTTTTCTGTTCTAATTTATGTACATTCCTATAAATATTGTTTGTCGTGTGTAATTGAAGTATTTTTGTTAACATATGCATATTGAGCTTTTATTAATATTGTTGCATTTTGTTAATTTTTAATGGAAGTATTTTTCATAATATATGCATGTGGAGCTTTTCTCCCTAGGCCTCTGCTGTAAAGGGGTTTTGCATAGCCCATTCATACTTTTCTGGTCAACAATGGCAATAAATAATAAAAATAATAAAAAAAAAATACAAAAGCTCCTGAATCTTGCTCATCTCTTGGAGAAAAAGTCTTTACTAAAACCTCCTCATACAATCTCAGTCTTCTTTCACAGTCTGCTTCCAACCTCCAGACACCACTTACGAAACTACACCACTCTAACCATGCATTTTCCACTGTAAGACCAAAACTTTAGGAATCTCTTCAATCCCTTTGAACAAGTCCCCATTACAACAAATACAGACCATACTCAAAATTTCCTGTAAAATGAAGCCAAGTGCCAGTGCAGATGGGTCACATCATTTAAACCTCAAACTCCTTTTTAATATATCATATTCCCCTTTATTACAGTTAAATGCTGTAATTACCAAATAAACATGTTTTCTTTTTTTTTCTTCTTCTTTTTTATTATTCTTTCTTTACCTCCTCTCACTCACTCAAGTTTACATAAGCCCAAAGTCTGAGCTATTTCACATTTGTGTTTGTGTGTTTTGCTGGCTTTTTCAAATGACTTTCACATTTCTACACCTGCTTCTTTCTCACGTTGGATGCAGCTGCAGTAGATACATCCAAAGACTCTGTACCTGTCTCCTTATCCACTGCTGCTGTAGGTCTCTCGGGGAGTACTGCAATGTTCCCATGTAGTAGCTGCCTGTGTCCTACCATCATGAATAACATGGCACACACCACAGATATTAGGATATGGGTCTCAGGTGCAGAATGCAGTGTGCTGTGAGCAGAAGAGCCATGCAGGCACAAGTGTTTTAATTATTTTAAAGCATACCAAAAGTTTTCTGTAGGTTTGCAAGACTGTAACATATTTTCCTAATTCTTTGCAATTATTTATAACTTGTGAAAAAAATGTGCAGAGTCCATTCTTTGTATGTATCATTTTGACGCAACATCTGCATAGTAGACTTGATTCAGCGGTACCTCATAGTTATGTGTCGCCATTCGTTCCGACTTTACTTAGAAAGGACACAGTTTGTTAAATATTTATAATAAAAGTATTAAAGTATTTCACAACTTTGTTGCATGAAGAATAAATAAATAGGTTTGAGGAAAGACGTGTGTGATCACTTAAAAAGTCATCATGATACTAGCTGCTAGAACATTCTTTGGTTTTTCAAGTCAGAGTCCACTCTGTGGTATATCAATCTTTTCAGCAGAGCAGAGCAGTTATTGACCTTGGCACATAGAATGGATCCAGGGTTATAAATTAAGATACAACTTGTCAATTCAAAACTCACTGGAGCAAACTTGTCAAAAAATATGTTCTTTGAACAAACAAACAAAAAATGGATTAAAGATATTCCTGTAGGAGAGCAAGTCTATGTGTAACACCCAGTACCTCCAGACCCTTATATCCCTATACATACCATCTCTAAATTCTCTTAACCTTGGTGTAAGAAGAAAACTTCCTTACTGCCATATCTCCCAGTTCATCTTAAGGATATGTTTGATAAAGCATATTTATGAATATAAATCTGTGGTCTCAGAACAAGTTGTGAAACTTTCAGAATGGATCGATCAAATTGGAGTCTAAATCCCTAAGTGGCTATTTCAGATATAATGCTAATGTCAATCCATTCAAAAGTATCTTCCAAAATGGCAGTAACAAATAGCAGTAACATTTTCAAGCTGAATCAAGCATGACACTTATGTTCCTGGTTGCCACATAATGTAATTAATATAATGAGTTCTGTAAATTCAGACAGCAGATGTTTGTTTGCGTTTGCCCATAAACATGTAAGTTTGTCTGTTACTAACAGTTCCTTAGGTGTATGGTCACATCTTTAACAAAATTAGCCATGAAACCAAAGTCCATGCCAAATTTTAGCAATGGCTATAACATCTCTGTTGCAAATCTTAACCCAGGCTGGAACTTCAATGATATCTATGTCAAGATCTGTATTTTTAGTAATACCAAAGTAAGGCTTTATGTCTGGCCTATAAGGTGTAATAAGAGACATAATAGCTTGTTGTCTGGGACAACGTTTGGGTATATGTAAACAAACTTTACTGGAAGCAGGTTACTACAGGCCCATTACCTTTCTGAGTCCACTTGTTAATGTATTAGAGATGGTTTTGCACATATTCTTAGCTAACTTTTTACAGGACTGAATAGTATTTTACACTCAAGATAGTTTTTCTTGTGTAGAATATTGACACTGCACCATTCTATATCCCGCATAGCACACTGAAAAAGAGCTATGTATCTGTATGTGTGCATAAATATATATATATAAAACATGGACTAAAAGAAAGGCACACTGATGCTGAACGGATATTGAAGTTTTTTTTTTTAATAATTCTAAGTCTTCACAGTTCGCGGTGTTATTTTATATATATATATATATATATATATATATATATATATATATATATATGGGTCTACTTTTGTTTGTCAAAAGCTCGTTCTTTTGACAAACAAAAGTCAGCAAAACAGCAAAACTGCCTTTACAGTGTTTAATTTTATTTTTTATTTTACAGGTTGAACTGAAAGTGCACTTTCTTTTAAGTAGACTTTCACGTAATTGGGATTGCCCCAAAAGTCGACCTATATGCATATACACACACACACACATATATATATATATATATATATATGTGTGTGTGTGTGTGTGTGTGTGTGTGTGTGTGTGTGTGTGTGTGTGTGTGTGTGTGTGTGTGTGTGTGTGTGTGTGTGTGTGTGTGAGATACTGTAGAGAATTTCAGAGCTGTTTCTGAATTTCTCAAAGTAGTTTGATACCATGGATCATGATGTACACGTCATTATCTTCTTTGGTCTCCAAAATGACGTATCATATTTTAAGAGCTATTTTCTGGAAAAGAGGACTGATATATCCCATGTCAGAAGCATTCCAAAGAAATTTCTTCAGCATACCAACTAAATATGATATTACTGTATATAGGGTTCACTTAATTGTGTATTTTTAAAACTCTGTATTGCTGTTTTCTGCCAGTGACCTTAGCTGGCATCTGAAGGTTGCTAAGCATATCTTTTCCTGACTCTAGACCTGGCTGTGGTGTTCAGGTCTGATGTTAAAACACACACACACACACACACACACACACACACACACACACACACACACACACACACACACACACACACACACACACACACACACACACACACACACACACACACACACACACACACACACACACACACACACACACACACACACACATACACACATACACCAACCCACACTCTGGAAAAAAATCAACTGAATGTTTTTGGGAAGTAAAGATATTTTTTTTCTGACAGCAACACCCTGATAAAATGTTTGCTGCTGCCTACATCTGAGGTTACATGTTCAACAAGTACTTTGCTGAGGAACGTAACATACAGCACAAGAAATGATGCATCATTTTGAACATAATCTATGTCACTGGACTCTTACTATAGGTAAAAAAAATGCTTTTTCCAACTATATAGTAAAAATAACTCGTGCCATTATTATGAGGTATTATGCTAGCTATTATTGGACTTGGATAAACTGGTAAATGTTGCTGCTAGTGCCCCTTTGGCCTTCCTTTCTCTACCAAAACCTTTAAGAAATTATGTCAGAACAAGTTAGAGAACCTAATCCTGGGCAGGGTGAATGATTGCAAGCTGCTTGTTTTAGTATAATCCAGTGGCAATTTAAATAGCATAAGCAAAGTATTAACTGACTTCAGCAAGTGGACTAATGGATATGTTTTTTCATTTAGTTCTGACAAATGTAAATTCATCATTTACAGTCAATATTTCTGAATGGTTCAGCCTTGGAAGTAGTTAAGGAATTTAAAGATTTAGGGATTACAATCAATAATAAGCTTACATTTGATTAACCTGTTACCTCTATCAAAAGTAAGGCTATGCATTGCCTGGGTTTAATGCTAAAATAATTCTCTCTCAGGGATAAATGTCATCTGGTCCAACTTTATGTGTCTCACATATGGTCTTTGATTGAGTAGAACAACACCTTTTGCATTTATGCAACAGAAAATTGAATTGGCGGGAGTCTGTACAATGCCAGTGTACAGAGAGCATTCCATTTGTTCTTCCTCCATTATAGATGTTTTAGAGAAAAATCAATACTAGAGCTCAAAGCATTCAATGATAATCTTTTGCAGCCAATGCTTAATCTAACCATATGCAATAATACTTTGACATTTAAACAGAGAAACATCAATTCTGTTATACCCAACTATCATTCTTTGAGAAGGAGTAAACTATGTTAGTATTGTTATCCTAAATAATTTCAAGAAAGGTCTAGATAACTAATTTAAGAATTAAACTTTTAATGTAGATTTTATAGAGCCATTTTTGTTCAAAGAGCCACAGCGGAACTCTGGTCTTCTAATGATTGGCAGTAGATTTTTTATGGGTGCCGAGGTGCCAGCTCGAAGCCCAACCTTCAACTAAGGCACGCCCATTCCCGAAAGAAGAACAATATTGTTTTTCAAAGAGCCTTTGGCCTATAACACTGGAAAATAACCTATGAACCTATAACCTATGAATGCACATGGCATGATGGCATGATGAACATAAAAACTCTTTCACACATGGAAAGCATACCTATTGGCATTGGAAGATTGCTAGTTCACCTATACTGCATCTTTTGGACAAGAGAAGAAACCAGAGCACTGAGTAAAAAACACACAGCCATGGGGATAAATGGCAGACTCCACAGAGAACGCACAGAAGTGAAGAGCCAAACTGGAAAATTAAGTGCTGTGAGGCAGAAACAATCTGTAAAAACATGAGGGTAGTGAGACATTTTAGTATATACAGTATTTGCAATATTTGTAAGAGGAATATAGTTTTTGCAACAGGGAGAAACATTATGGAAAAATTGTGAATTGGTAAAACAGATAAGGCACAATGTGGTTTGAAATAATAGATAAGAAGAGGATGAGGTGAAGTAGAGATCAGAAAATGAGGGCCAAGTGGAGAAAGTGGTACCAGTGAGTGCAGAATAGTGGGTAGGTGAAATCGGGGCAATATATGGAGCAGTAGATTGGCTCAAAGGAAGTATATAAGCTGGAAACAAGGTTAAGATGTATACAGTCCATACTTATAAGAGGCCATCGATGGGAATTTCTGTCCTATGCACTGTATTTCATTATGTGATATCACAATTGCCAAATGTACCTGCACTCATGTATTTTATTTATTTTTATTTATTTATTTAAATTTGTTGACCGGGAGTGTCCGACTGAACGTGGGTCCATTTTCAGTGGAGGCCCGGGGAAAAAAGCTCCACAGTAAAATAAACAGACAGTAGTTACATTGGATTACATAGCGATTAACAATTTAACATAGAAATTACTTACAACATATTTACAGATGAAGAACATAGTACATCAGTAGACAACTAGAATCTTTATCTGTGAAGTACATAACAGGCATTAACAAATGTAACAATGAGAAGTTCCTGCTGTATAATAAGTACTAGGCTTATGAGCATCTGAGCTTGTTATCATCAAGGTAGTTAGTGGAGTGGAAAGAAAGGTAGTAGTTGGATGGGGTGGATGATATTAGAGTGGGAGTTGCAAGGGCATAGCCAGCGTGTTTTTAGGTGCGCTTTTAATAAAGTTTTGAAGTTGGTGCATGATGGTACAGAGGTAATTGTGGGTGGGAGTGAGTTCCATAATTTGGCTATGGCGCAAGAGAATAGTGCTTCACCAGCAGAGTTATTGGCTTTAGTGATCTGCAAGTGATTTTTGTTGCTGGATCTTAGTGGTCTGGTGGTGCGATAGGGTTGGAGTAGATTCTGGAGGGATGGGACATTTAGTGGATGGTTTACTAGTTTGTGGGCGAGTGAGAGTTGATACCACTGAAGGAGGTGAGGGAGTTCAAGCCAGCCCAGTTCAGCAAGTGAGAGACAGTGGTGACTATGGTAGGATGCCCCTGTGGCGAATTTGGCGATTTTGTTGTAGCAGGTCTCTAGCTTGTTTAGATCACATTGCCTTAGGTTGGTATATACTGGAGAGGCATAAAGTAGGGTGGAGATAAGGTGGGAATTTGCTATTGAAATCTTTGCTATGTATCCCTCATAATGTCATGCTTGGATAAACATGCATCAGTAAGCTCTCTTTACCTGCAATGATAAAAAATATGGAATGACACTGAGATACTACTACTACATCCATATTTTACTCAGTTTCACAATAGCATGGTAATAAGGTAAGTACACAGGTGTGTTGTTATATTAGTTAAGTGCTGTCATTTCCATTCCAAAACTCAGTAGTAGATATATATACAACACAGCTAACACACAGCTGTCTTACAGATTCACCTGTAGCAAATTATGTTTATAAAAAGAACATTCCTGCAATTCAGTGTAAACAGATAATCAAAGGCATACATGACCTATTAATGATTATTGTTTTAATTCTGATGTAAATGATATGCATTCACAAGGGACCTGTATTAAAAAAGATTATATTTGATGAGTATCACTTCAACAGTATTTGCATATGCCAATTGAATAATAATAATAATAATAATAATAATAATAATAATAACTGGGCCATTCCTCAGAAAACCAATAAGGAGGATAATGAAAATTAACTTGCACTCTGACTAATTCAGACACACAAAACACATTTTAAGATAAGTGAGTACAGGTATCAGGACACAAAGAAAATGCATTAACTGTCACCAAATACTTGGTATTGAAATCTTTCCACATATTTTAATGATATAGTAATTATACTAAATCTCTAATCCTTCTGCGAGCATCCATCAGCTTATGGCATTGAGTCATAATACATAATGGTGCACAAGGTAAACTTCAAGACACTAGATGCATACATAATCCATAATGCTTCACAAGGTAAGCTTCAAAAAACTGGACAAACATAAGAACTTAAGGTGTGAAAAATGGTCATCACAAGATGGGAGGAACATACTGGAAAGGGAAGGATGACATGCATGACATGGATTGGGCTCAAAAATGTTCTTAAGTGAGTTTTCCATGACACCTCCTCAGATGCAGATTTAAAATCTCCTGCAGCATGCAGATAACATTATCAGCTCAGGAATGCTAATATGTATTGATTAGTTGAAAGATTTGTTGCAGATAATTCAGTTAATGCTCTAAGTTTCCATTGTCCTCATCAAACACCTTTACAAAATAAAGCGCGCAGCACACTTCATCGTTTGCTTTTTGGTGAACTATAATCTTGCATGATGCTAGTAGACCAAAGGCCTCAAGCTTTTGAACCATCAGTCAATGTATGGCCTGCTAAACACTTAATTTATTTTTCCTATTACCTGTTTTATCTTATTCAAAGCTGTGGAATTACCATCATCCTGCTTAAGAAAAAAAAGCTGATCAGAGAATGAAAGAATGAAGTAATGAATGAATTATTTCTCACTGTCCTCCCTCTCTCATAATGGCACATTGCTAACTAATCCATCTACTATTGCTATGTGAGCTTAGGATTTCTGGTCAATTGCTCTTAGCAGCTAATCCTGGTACTTGCCCAGCAAGCTCTAATCCCTTGACTGTAGATTTCAGCAGCAGCAGCAGATACTCCAGTCTTCAGGGGCGTTTTTTCTCTTGAAGGTATTTTTATTTTTATAAATATTGGCAGGATACCACATATATCTGTGGAAAGTGGTAACAATATAGACTGCCTACAGCAGCAATCCATTCACATTGTCTTCTTTCTTGTACTGTATTGTAGAGATCAATGTTTGGAATGTGGATCTGACTGACAGAATCGAGTTAAATAGATATTGTGTCCGTTATTTCTTTCACTTTGTTCTTAATTACACATCAAAGTGATTGTTAAAAATAAATATCTCTAGGAGCAATCTCTGTGTGAAAACAAATTTACATGAACATGGTGAAATCATAAATATGACGTGGTGCTAGGCCAATGCTTACGTATCTAAGACAAACATGCTCGAATACATTATTGTAATCATTCTTTCACTTTCATCACAATATAGCAGCAGAAACATAAGGAGAAAGTGAGTATCTTTCTTGAATGGGGAGGCAGTCAATGTGTGGAAAAAAATGGCATATGTTCGATGTTAAAGATTGTTAGAGCATATTAGAGTTGGAGTATGTGCTTTAGAGTGAAATGTTGAAGTGCATTAGTGTGGATATTGTATTAATGTGACTTCTTCACAATCAGAAGTGACATACCCTCTCAGAAGGGGCATATTCTACTGCAATGCTAGTTTTTGCTGTATTTCAGAATCACTGTGAAGTGTTACTTATAATTTCACAGCCTCCCTAATGCAACTAACTCTGGATACCTTTCAAACCATCCACTCACATTTTTACCTTTTCTTATAGTGTTAAATACACAAATGTATTTGCTTTGATAACATAACAATTGAACCCAGTATTTATTTCATCATGGAAGTTATGTTTTCCAGCACTGCTTCATACATTGATAAATTGAATTTATTAAATTTGTAATGTTATGTGGCCGTTGGCTGAGTGCAATCATATTCTTGTGCTCATTGTGGTGATTTGTATTTGAAACTCCAGCACTAGAGGATAACTCTAGGTCATGTTTTAGCTAAAGGCTCCCAACGTCTTGTGCTCTGTATTTGGCATAGTAAAGGGGATGTAATGTTTCATTTGGCCTTGGCTACACATCAGAACCCTCTAATACTATACAACTTTATGAGAAAGGCAATCTTATCTAAACAGATTTTTTGAATTATTGTACTGGTGATGACCTCTTGTTGATACTGCCCCACTGTGTTAAATTGCCCAATGAAGTAACCACCCTTACCAGAGAAAAGGAAGGATGGAGGGGAGGTCTGTCTAACTCGCACAAACCAAACCAAGCTGCACAAAATGATGCCTGGGCTTGATACACTACGCCAGAAAAATAAGGTATTTTAAGTGAGAACTGTCACCTACTTGATTCCTGACCAGTCCAAAGTCATATTTTTACAGCTCCTACTCATCACGCATTCACTTCTCCTTCAACATGCTGTGGTCACCATCTGAAAGTCTTCCAGACAGTATCATCTGTATCATATGATTCCTACTTTTTTCATCTCAGTTGACAGGAGCTGATTCTTCTTAATCTTAGTTCTCCTAGTAATATTATGAGCTTTTGTTTATTGATAGCACAGTGAAGATTATTTTACTCATTTTATAGACTGCCTGCATGTAAGCAATTCAATAACATACAGACACTGCAGAACTTGCTTCACTGTTCAGTTCCTACTTTATAGAGTCTATATCCAAACTAGCTGATGCCTTTCCACAAATCAGTCAGAATAACAACCCAAAAACTCATTTCTCTGCTCCAAATTCCCCTCCCCAGCCCTTTACGCTCTTCCTTGTTCCTACTTCCACCATAACTAAGTTATTGCTAAAACTTAAATTCAGTAGTTCTGTCCTAGATAACCTACCACCTGAGTATCTGCAAATGTCAGCCAAATCTATCAGCTACCCCATCAGTATTCTCATAAACAGATCTATTCAAGAATCCTATGTACCCTCCATCTGGAAAAAAGCCTATATCATTCCCCTTCATAAAGGCAACGACAATACCTAAATCATGAATTTCCGCCCAATTGCCATACTGTCTCTCATCTCTTAAATATTGGAAAAATGCACTCAAACTCAACTTATGAATTGGTTTATTCTCCATCTTAAAATTGATGATGATTTTGTTGGTTTTTCCCAACATTTAGTGCTAAGTTGCTGTCAGTGCACCAAAGAATGAGTTGGTTCATCTCCTTCCTTTAGGCCCCCTCATCTTCCCTCTTGATAAGGCCAGTTACTGTGGTGTCATCTGCAAATCTGATGATTATATTTGACTGATGCATAACTGTGCAGTCATGTGTTAGAACTGTGAAAAGAAGTGGACTGAGTATGCAAACTTGTGGGACCCTGGGGTTTAGGGTGATGCTGTTTGAGTGATGTTTTCCAGCTCGAACTATTTGTGGCATTTCAGTCAGGAGGTTGAGGATCCAGTTCCATATTTTGTTTTCTATGCCTAGATTACTTAGCTTAGACAGCAGATGCTGTGGAATTACCATATTGAAGGTAGAGATGAAGTCTATGAACAGCATGCATACGTAACAGTCCTTATTTTCCAGGTGGTCCAAGGTGTGATGAAGTGTTAAAGCTATGGCATCTGCGGTAGAATGATATGGCCTGTATGTGAATTGTAAAGGATCAAATGTAGTAAGTAGGCAGGATGTTATGTGATCCTTGACCATTTTTTCAAAACACTTCATCACTACTGAGGTAGGTGCAATTGGCCAGTAATCATTTAATGATGCTAGAGATGGTTTCTTGGGTAGAGGGATGATGTTGGTGGTCTTAAAGCATTTGGGCACTTTTTCCTGGCTGAGTAATATTGAAAATGTCTGTGAAGACTGGTGCCAGCTGATCAACACAGTTTTTAAATAGCCTCCATAGAATCATATCTGGACCAGCTGCTTTGCCCGGGTGAACCCTATGTAGGATCCTGCATAACTATTCCAAGTTGAGGCATAGTGATGTGGCATCTGCACTAATGGGTAGTCTCTTTGGTGAGGTTCTATTTGATTCCTCAAATCTACTGAAGTAGATGTTTAGCTTGTTTAAAAAGTCTGGGTTATCATCACATCGCATGGATGGTGGTGTATAGTCTGTGATGTTTTGTATCCCTCTCCAGAGCTGCCTGAGATCTTTCTGATCAGTGAGGTGTCTCTGTATTTTTAGACTGTAGGGCCATTTTGATACTCTCACACCTTTGTTCAAGTTACCCCTGGCCTTTTTCAAAGCATCACTGTCTCCATCCTTAAAGGCAGCATTATGTGCTCTCAGTAATTTATATACCTCACTGGTGATCCATGGTTTTTGGTTGGCTGTAATGGTCACATCCTTCAGGGTGGTGACATCTGCTATACATTTTGTGATGTATTCCACAGCCATTTCAGTGTACTCATCCAAATTAATACATTGATTTGTGGTGGCAGCCTCTTTAAACAGATTCCAGTCAGTGCATTCAAAGCAGTCTTGCAGAGTCCAGAGCTCTTTCAGGCCAGATCCTTATTTGCTCCTTGAAAGGTTTTTCCCTTACTAGCATTGCTTTATAGGTGAGGATAAGCAGGATGGAAATGTGGTCTGAGCTACCAAGATGGGGGTGGAAGACTGCTTTGAATGCCTGAGTACACTTGATCAAGTGTGTTTTCACTTCTTGTAGAGAAGTTTAAATTCTGCTGGTAGTTTGGTAGCACAATTTTCAGTTTGGCCTGATTGAAATCCCCAGCTAAAATGTTGACACACTCTGGGTTCTTGTTTTTTGGATCACAGGCTAACTGGTACAGGTTGGCGAGTGCTTCATTTGTGTTTGCACTTGGAGGTATGTAAACTGTAGTTATAAAGATAGTTGAAAATTCCCTGGGTAAGTGGAGTGGATGACATTTAATTATAAGGTATTCAATGTCAGCTGAGCAATGGCTAGTAATGACATTACTGTTTTCACACCAGCTGTTGATGTATATACAGACTTCCCCACCTTTAGTTTTGCCACTGAGAGCCTGTAACCTGTGTGCTCTGAATAAGGAGAATTATGTGGAATAGGTTTCTATAGATCCTGCATGGTGACTGTTGATAACAACTTATATCATAAACATTTATGAAGTAAAAAAAAGAATTGTAACACATGGATTTTAGTATATTTATATTCATGTTGTATCACGCAGTTGTCTTCCAACAGATCATCTGTGACTGTACAGAATAGTATGACTAATGTAGCCCTGCAAATGGCTTTATAGGTGCAGTAAGTAAACCTTCCCATAACAGCCATACAGGTTTTTACTCCACAAATTCCATAGTACATCCCATACAGTGCAAACCCATGCAATGTACTTCAGCACATAATATACATAGACACAAGTTGCCAGTACTCCAGCATGGAAGAGGTAGCCCTATTCCGGGATATGTGTTGTAACATTTTTTCTTTAGCAGCAAATGCTCTTCACACTTGGATGAAAACTCTCACTGGATGACAGATGTAAATGCATTTCATCCACATTTGCCTGTTTCTTAAGCAAACAGTGCATTACAGCTCCTAAATTAACACTGCAATGCTCAAGCAGTCATTTCATGTGCTTATGTCATCCCTCCAAAAGTTTTGCATCAGGGGAAGACTAACTATGAGAATATCATAAACAGACCAAAAGCAATGTAGAAAAATAGGTGGCAGGTGTAGTATAGGAGAAGAATGTATTACAAATTTTCAAATTCTACCCAGCATGAGATATCACTTAAAATAAAGGAAATACAAGAAAGCAAGAAGACAACTTCAGGAAAGGCTGTGGTATGTCCCCGCTACCCTCAGCAAGAAGGCAAGTGCTGCCAGTTGCTTAATCAAACATCTAATTTCAGTATCATTAGCGTAGGCACCACCTAATTCCAGAGACTGCACATCAACAAATGCTGTGTGTCAAATAAAAAAAAAAAAGCCAGCCAAAATCATCATTATCATAAACCAGCTTTTCCCATTTTGTACATGTTGATGGGGTGTCCAATTCACTGTCACTATCTCTCTCAATTTAATGCCACTACATGTGTTCCATCCACTGTCACCATCTCTCTCAATTTAATACCACTAAGTGTCCCATGTCTGGTGTCCCATCCACTGTCACCATCTCTCTCAATTTAATGCCACTACATGTGTCGCATGTCTGGTGTCCCATCCACTGTCACCATCTCTCTCAATTTAATACCACTACATGTGTCCCATGTCTGGTGTCCAATCCACTGTCACCATCTCTCTCAATTTAATGCCACTACATGTGTCCCATGTTTGGTGTCCCATCCACTGTCACCATCTCTGTCAATTTAATGCCACTATCCAACTTTCTTCTACAGTCAAGCTTGACTGTTACTAGTCTTCTCTCACACAATTTATCCATCTCTTTGCTGGATGCCCTCCAAACTGCTCATCTCTCATCATATTTTCCACCATCCTGCGTATTTATCAATAACCTTCCCCAGAACTTTCAAGCAGTGTGATGAGAGTTTGATACCTCTATTCTGCTCACATTTGTGACTATTCCCTTTGTTCTTGTACACTGGCACTAACATACTTATTTTCCACTTGCCTAGGATATGCCTGTCTCTTTATACTGCTATATGTACACCTTGGAGCCATTTAGCCTCTAACTCTGTCAACATATCGATCATATCTAATGCTGTTCTTATCTTCTATTGTGGGTTCCTCTTCTTTATTCATTGTAGGCTGTGTCAGTACAACATCTGTGGAGTTTTTTTCATTTTGTAGCTGCTGGAGGTACTTCTACCATCTGCCTTTGATGTCCTGTGGACTGGAGAGCAGGTTTTTGCTGGCATCCCTTATAAAGGGATTGCGATGACTGTCTTTATCTTTCTGTCTTTGTCTTGCAACTTGATAGCATTTCTTTGTGTCATCTAGTGAGTCACTTTCCAGAAGCTAGTAAAGTGCCTTCAGTGATTTCCTTTTTCTATTGCAACTGCTCTCTTAGCCTCTTTGCTAGCCAAGCAGTATCACTTCTTTTCTATGCCCCACTTTTTTCTGCACTTCTTCTTTCTTTTGATGACTTTCTGGACTTCTGCATTCCACCACCAGCTTTCCTTATGTACCTTATTTCCATACCTGGCTTAGCCACATATCAGTTATATATCCTCACACATGTTGTTTTGAGGCACTGCCATTCTTCTTCATCTCCATCTATTTCCTCTTCTTACTGATGTGCTAAAGTTCTGAGCTTTTCCTTGAACTATTGTGCTTTTTCTGCAGTCAATGTCCAGGTCTTCAGCCTTGTCTCTGTTGGCCCCAAGCCTTCTTTGACCACTGCTTGCAGCTAATGGTTTCTAATAGTGGTTTATGGTTTGGGTCAGCTATTTTACTGAGGGTGACTTTGCGATCGTTGATTCTAACCTCTCTTTCCTTACTAAGAGGAAGTCTACCTGAGTTTCATGTTGGCCATTCTTGTATGAACCATATGTTGGTCACCATCAAGCAATTTGACAGACAGAAGTCTAGAATGTCCTCTTTTTCTTTATTCCTGTTGCCCCACCTATGTGGGCACAAGCATTCCACATATCCTGTTCTGTTTGTCAGAATACGTGTGTACTCATGTCCATCATTATCAGCACCAACTCATGCTGTCCAGCTTTTTCTAGTTGGTCCTGCAACTGCTGCCTGAGTGCACTCTTTTCCTTGCTGTCACAACCCTACTGCGGGGCATAGGCTGAGATTATGAATACTTCTTTATCCTTACATTGGAGTCTGTTTGTCATGAGTCTACCACTAATTCTGATAACATCTCTCAGTGTCTTCTGAAGCCTTACTCTCACCACAGTTCCACACCATTTCTAGTCTGTCCTCCCCCCGAGTAGTAGACTCTAAATCCCAAGCTAAATGTCTTTGCTGTACTGTCCTTCCATCTTGTCTCTTGGATACAGAGGATGTTCAGCCTTCTTCTTACCTTCATATCTTCAACTTCAGAGCTCCATCCTGTCAGTGAACCTGTATTGAATGTAGCAACCCTTAGTTCGTGTTTGACAGGTTGAATGGTCTTCTGTCCAGCTTTTGCTCAACACAACTATCTCAGGTAACACAAGCTAGGCAACTGGATACTGGACAGTCAGTAGCTTACCGACCCAGGACTGCTGGGTTTTATGACAGGTACACACTGGCCAATAGGGACACATAAACCTCTCCTGCCATTAGCATGGATTCCTGGTGTAGTCAGAGTAGGCCGGGCCTTCAACCCACTTATGACCAGCATATACCCATGCCCATTTTTGGTGATATTTATCAACAAGATCAAATCAGCTAGAACTCATTTGTATAACATTGAATGGCTAGCACTGACATGACATGTAGCCTGTGAACCATATTATTCTATCTAGAGGATAATGCACACCACATTTTTTTTGCTCAAATATTTTTTTATTAATTTTCAAATAATTCCATTGTATAATAATCTTAATTTATTTTCTAAAAAATGGAACAATATTATTAACTATATACAATATTTACAAATGGCCTGAAATTTAATTATTATATTGATCAGTCTATTCAAAGTAACATCATATTAATGTGAGATAATTTGTTCCTTTTTCTTTCATCTTCATTAAGAGTTTCAGTTCAAGTTTAATGTCTTGATGAGTGATAGTATTTTTTCCCATGGATTCTTGTTCCATCGTCTTGGTGCTATTCTTAGTTCTTTAACACTGGTTTCTGACAATGCAGTTTCCTTCAATATTGACAGAAATTTTTTAAATGATGGTTCCAGATTTGACTTCCATTTTCTAGTAATACATTTTCTAGCATTTGCTAGAATGTTCCAAAGTAAGTAGAGATTGCTGTTATTTAATTCTAGATTTTCATTAACATTTAACTAAATTAGAGATTTACTTACTATAAATGTATCTGAAAATATGGCTTGTATAAAGTTGCTGACATCTTCCCAAAATTTTTTAACTTTAATACAGTCATGGAATACATGTATCCAATCTGCTTTACAATTTTGCAAACATCTCCAGCATATAACATTATTAGAGGTGTTACATTTTTTAATCTATTTGGAGTAAAAAAAGATCTATGCAGGAATTTCCATGTATAAATTCTCCAGAACTGCATGTTGGATGTCAATTTAACAGAATTTAGTATTTTGGTTTTATTTTCCAAGGATAAATTTATTGAATGACCTTTTGTTATATGATTCCAAAATTTTTGATTGATTTTAACTCTATAATTTATTAAAATTTTATATAATTTTGATGTCAAATTTTCCCAATTTTGATTATTATATACTATTTCATATAAATGAGTTATAAGTGTAGGTCTATCTCTAAAAGAAGAATTGTTAATTATTCTGCATAGATCTTGTGAGCATTGTAATATACTTTGTAATAATACCCAATCTGATGTAAAGAGATTATAAGTTTTTATTATAATTTGACTATCCAAAACCTTATGTTCATTAATGCATTGTTGCCAGCAAATTAATCGTTTCTTTTCCCAAGTAATGAAAACCGTCCTATGCATTTTATTTGGAAAATTTCTTGTTACATTGAAAGGATATAACATTTCTAGCCATAACTTTATATCTGTATTAGAAATTACAAATCTTCTAAATTAATTATACATATCATTTAAGTATTTTAGATTAGTAGGTTTTGTTCGATTGTATTGAAGGCTAGCGCATAAGATATACCATGGTTTATTAATATGACTGTCTATCATTACATTCTTTATAATGGTATTTTCATTTGAATAAAAACAGTGTGAAGAGATTTCCAGTTAGAAGAATAGCACAGATCTATCCAATTTATAATTATTTTAAAAATGGAGGCTCTAATATAAGTTTCAAGATCTGTGAAATTGCTTCCACCTAGTTTCCAAGGTCTAATGTGGTGTGTAAGAGCTATTCTGTTTATATTAGGAAGCAAGAGAAATCTTAATAATAATGTATTTATTTCTTTTAAAAAATATTTGTCTGGTATTACTGGAATGGCTTGTGCTATATATAGTATTTTTGGGAATAATATCATTTTTATTACTTACAATCTGTTTTCAAATGTTATATATATTTTATTCCATTTTATTATATTTGACTTTATTGTGTCTATGATTTCCCTATAATTTATGTTTAATATTTTTTCTAATGTTGTACCCAATGTTATACCTAGATAGTTTAAAGTGAGAATTTGTTTACCAATTATATGATTATCCTCTATTTGAAAATCATTTTTTTATTCAATATCATAAAATTTGATTTCATTTTGTTAAAATGTAGTCCTGAAATCGAATAAAATTTTTCAACTTGTATATCTAATTCTTTTAATGAATTCTTACAGAAGTTGCTGTGGTAAGAATTATATCATCTGCAAATAACATTATTTTTGAATTATATTGATTATATAAGCTTATACTCTCTATTTTGGGATTATTTTGTATTGAGATAGCAAGTATTTCAATGGCTAATGCGAATAATATGGGGGACATGGGACAACCTTGTTTTGTGCCTTTTGTCTATGTTATCGATTCAGAGGTGAAAGGTCCTAATTTTACATATGCTAAATTGTTTTTATATATGTTCTTTATTAATGAGATGAAGGAGCTAGGAAACTCATAATACTCTAATATTTTAAACAAGAAATTCTAATTTAAGGAGTCAAATGCTTTCTCTATATCCAATGTAATTATTAAGGCTTCTTGTTTTTCTCTATTTAAATAGTCAATAATAGTTAGCATTCTTTGTATATTATCATAGGTATGCCTATTATGTATAAACCCTGTTTGATCTTCATTTATAATTTCTGTCATAGATTTCTTAATTCTATTGACTAAAATAGCCATAAAGATTTTATAATCATTGTTAAGCAATGAAATTGGTCTATAGGAGCTGCATTTTGATGCATCTTTATTTTCTTTTATTATAGGAGTAATTAATGAGCATCTCCAAGATGATGGAATGCTATTGTGTGTTTGTATTTCTATTAAAATTTTTTGGAAGACAGAGATTATGGATTATGGAAAGATTTTGTATATTTCGGCTATGATGCCATCCATTCCTGGAGCTTTATTATTTTTGCTTTCTTTAATTTTCTCTGAAATTTCTTTATAAGTAATTTGTTTTTGAAGCTCTAATTTTAGATTTTATGGAATTGTTTTAATCAGTTCGGGTTTTAAATCTAAATTAAAGATTTTTGTTTGATTTCCTTCCTTCTTATAATGTTCTGTAAAATGATATTTAAAAGCATCTAGTATATCACTTATGTCTGACACCTTCTTATTCTTCCTTCCTTCATGTATGATAGCTGTAATGTTATTTCTTTTAGATTGTACTTTGACTCTTATCACCAGGTTGTGCATATGCTTAGGAGAAATAGCATATGAGTTTAATTTTAATCTTTCTAGTGCTAGATTAGTTTTATGTGTTAAAATTTAATTGAACTTCTCATGCAAATCATTAACCTTCTTCTTATTAGTAAGTATATTTGTTAAATTATTATTATTTATTTTTATAATTTGATTTTGTATATTAAGTAATTCTGATTCCCATTCTTTTAGTTTATTGTTGTACCATGTGATAATTTTACCATAAATATAGGCTTTTAAAGCGTCCCGTAGCATGACTATGTTGAGTTCATTAGTAAGATTAGTGTCTAAAAAGAATTTTATTTCTGAGAATAACCAAGGTTTAAATTATTTTAGCTTCGTAATATATGCTGGAATTCTTGTCATTTGTATTAATTTCTTAAAGTTTGAATATTAATAAGAATTGCTCTATGATCTGATAATGAACATGGTATTATTGTGAAACTATTTATCTTCTCAACAAGGTCTTGTGCAACAAAAGTTTTATCTATTCTTGTTTGGGTTGTAAATATGTGATCCTGGTACAAAAATAACAGTGAGTTGCTCTCTTTAAATTTGAATGTATCTATTAAATTATGATTTTCAATCCATTTTTTGAGTAGCTTTGCTATAGGGGTTATACGTAGATTTCTTTTATTAGTGGTCTCAGAGTTATCAAGAATACAATTAAAGTCACCTCCTATTATCAAACTACCTTTATATGTTTTACTAATAAAGTCTAGATGTTTCTTTGTAGTACCTTTTCCTATTCCTGGAAACCAATAAAGATTCACTAATGTCCAGATTCTATTATTGTATTTTATTATAACTAGTGTTATAAGCCCCTCTTTATCTTCATAGCTATAAAGAATTTGGAGATTAATAATATTTTTCTCCATAGTATCCTGACTCCTCTTGTTTTGGTTTTATATGATGAGTGTGCTATCTTTGTATATTCATTTGAATTCCATAAGTGCTTTTCATCAGATTTAAAGTGAGTCTCTTGAAGAAATATTATTTGTGCTTTGTTTAATTTTAAATATTTTACTAGGTTTGATCTTTTTTTGGATTATTTAAACCATTTGTGTTCAGTGAAAGTACTGTTAAGTCCATATTTTTTGTTGATTTTCATGTTTGAAAATAGTTATAATAATATTCGAGTATATTTCGTAGTATTGTATTTGGAACAGATTTATCCTTATTTCCTGTATCATAAATAGACTGAATCTGTTTTGTAATACCTTTATATTAATGTTCGTTTCAGGCCATAATAAAAAAGTGAAATTTAAGTTAAGTAAAATTATTTTGATTAATATAATCCTTACTTTCAATCTTTCCCCCATCACACATGGAATGATATACATTCCTAATCTGATAGATAAAAACAAATATCTACCAGATTAACTCTCATATTTGGTAGACAGATTTTCTTATGCTCTATTCTTGTATTATTAGAGACCTTTGAGTTTATAGACTAGTATATATTAAATGATATTTACGATTTTACGTATTATGTACATAGTGAAACACTAAACTAGATGTAAGTTAAAGGCATATATGTAAAGATATTCCTTATTATGAACATATAATAACCTACTATCACATTGCTTAATATCCTCATCTCAAAGAAGTTGAATCAAATTGTTCTAATGCCATCTTCTTTTCCCTTTCTCAGTCTCCATTATGTATAAGAACAATTTGCAAGGACATTCATATATATTTTATAATATACTCTTTTCATTGAACCATTAAAGGTGACTGACTGATATCAGCTTTAAGAGCATTTCTGAATCTGCTGTAGTTATATATTTTCTATATATGTGCATGACATAATTATTATCATGGTAATATATGCATCATATGTTCAAATTAATCATTTAAAAGAAGATGATATATGGATTCTTTTCCAAACACATATTAATTGTTGTGAAATCTATTTTACATAAACATATCAAAATTTCAAAGATTCATTGAATGATATATGCTTATAATTTTCCCACGATCCAAAAAATTGTATTACATATACAGTTGTAGTATTGTTTTTCACCAAAAGAATATACAATTTTTGTTAGTGTAAACATAAGGTAAAACTCTACAAACTAGTTATTGTTCTAAAAATAATTTTAAACTCAGAAATGACTTATCAATGTTTCATTGACTATTTGATTTTATACTTCAACCTCTAGTTTATAATGCACATTAGATTCTTGCAAATATTAGAAATCCTTTGTCTTTTCATGTAATTCATAAATTCAATATGTAGATTTTACTATAAGTTCAAGATACATTTTATAATAATTTTATAGAAGGCTCATTTAATTTATTCATTCAAATATGACAGATTTAATTTTCTGTCAATAAAGACTATTGAACCTTCAAGCTTTTTTATTTAGAATATGCTTATTGATTGAAATATATCAGATTCAGTATGTCTACTGAGGTGTATTGTATTTTTTTATCTTTTGTGCAATTTAGTTATGGAAGAGTAAGTGTGTTTCTATGCATGACAGAATGTGAATTAAATTTCCAAATAAAAGGTATAAATAATATAACTAGTAACAATTAAAAATTATATGTATGTATTCGTACATGTATGCACTGTCAAATCTAGCTATGTAGATTATAAACATATTTGTGTGTAGTCATTTATTTATGTTTGTTTCTGTGCTTATCCGCATATTTGTAGGTTAACACATACAGAGATATATTTTCATGTTTGAAATTTGTGGAGCAATAAAAGGTCTGATACAAAGATCCATGAATTTCTTTTGTGTCTGAGATCTGGTGCTAAAGAATTACCTTGATGAACAATAACTGTGTTGTTGAAGGTCCACTTATCTGTTTTAAAAAGGTATGTTTACAACTTACAGCAATTAGTCTATGAGTAATGAAACCATATGGATATAAAAATCAAATTTAGTATGAATGTTAGTAGATAGTAAGTGATGAAAGTCTCTTACATGTCATTATGGATTTGTGTCTATTTAAAATATTTAACAAAATGCCTCTAAGTGTCTTGATGTCATTGTACTTGAAGATTTTATCTCCCGTTTGATCACTCTGGCACACATGTGACCATTGTCTATAGATTCTATTTACAAATCCTAACTAGTGCGTTCTTTCCACAGAAGCTTAGGTGCAGAGACTACACTGTCTTGAGGCATCACCTAATATTATAGAAGTAACTGTAAGAATGAAAATTTTATTTTGTAAGACATGTCATAGAATACTAGGAAATTCAATGTGTGTCAGTAATAGCAAATTTCCATTGTAAACTTGTCATGACATATCTCTGTGAAGGACAGTTCCCTATCTTACTTTAATAGACTCTATAACAATGATAAATTCTAACAGAGCATTCCTCACATCACTTTTCCAAACTGTTATCTAGCCTTGTAGTTCACAGCGCTTACATTTTCATTCAAGGCTAGTTGAAAGACTATATCCACTTATTTATTCATCCTTCCCTTTAACTGAGTTTCTATAACTCTTACAGAGTTATTTTACTGTATTTTCCTAAACTAAATAAACTTATTTCTTCCTATTGTTTGGGCTTGTCTATTATTACATATTTTCAGTTAATGGGGTAGTACTCAAAATGAGCGGTCAATGTATGCATGTAATGGTAAAATATAATGGATTAATGCATCGCTTCCATTGCCCTCCTATACTATATATCTGATCAAGCATAAATGCTATGCAGCATTATCAGAAAACAATGGTTTTGCTGATCACTATTGATGATTATTGTGAAAGTGGTATACCTTTTATAAATGTATTTTCTTCATCATGAATAATAAATAAGATTCTTAGAGTAAAAGTATCAAAATTTGACTGAAATTCATGCAGATGTTTTTAGACTATACAATTTCTGTTTAATCTGACCACTATTTATAAACTAACTCACAACTTTCCATTTTCACACTAAACAGTCTATATTAATTTAGAGCTAAATGACAGCTTGTTGTGTCATACTTTCTATAAGTTTGGCAAACAGGAAGACATTCTTGACAGTTTATGCCAAACAGGAAGACATTCTTGACAGTTTATACTGCTTGACAAACATGTGAATATTGGATCGAAGTATGCCTAAAAAAATTTCAAGAATGTTATGTATGTAATCCATTGTAATTTTCTAACATGCTGGATCTCTTCTACGAGGCAGTAGGAAAAGGTGCGGATGATGTGAGCCCATTGTCAACCATCCTCCGCTAAGTTTTACCCTGCGGTCATCATTGCACTATAGTGAATTTCCTAACATGTATATATATGTCAGGGTGCATACACTGACAATGAGGGCAAGTGGCATTGTCAAATAGTAACCTCCGTTAAGAAGGGTGAATGAAGATGGTCAGAAAGTATTAACAGGGCTGCTGCCAATATATACACTTCATCTGATGTGAGTGCTGCTTTTTTTTTTTTTTTTTTTTTTCCTTCTTTCTACTTTTGCTCATTCTTTCCCTCTGGCATTGTTACTGGTGCGGTCCCATGTGAGTAGTAACACAAATTAAAAGCAGGAAAACCATTAAGTACTGAGATGGCATCAATCGCCCATCCCAAGTGCCGCTCTGCTAAAGAAAAAGCAGCAAGATCTCTTTTCACATTGCATTCTACAATTGTTATAGTCCGAAAAAGACAGATTTCACTCTTACTATATATTTTTTTCTCTCTTCCCCTTAGCGGCTCTACACTGAATTCTGTTCGCTTTCATTCTTTTTGCATCACCATATCCTAGCAGAGCTGAAGCACAGGCTATTAAGACTACTATGATGTTGAGTGACTACAAGAATGCTGTTTATGTGTTCGCAAGTGTATTTGACAGATATATGAGCTCGTGGCTTCTTGTAGACAGCCGTTATTTTTCCACATTCTCATCAGATAGTTTGTGTTTGAAAAAAAAAAAATGGAAATGATACCTTAAACTGAAACAATAAAGTGTTCGACATCAAGGGAAAGTAAACAAATAATAACTCTTCATTCAATGATCGCACTTTCAATATTACCCTCCTGTCATCATCCCGAACAATTATATAGCTACTATATTTATATTTTTTATTACTGATAACAGTTTTTTGTCTGACATTTTATATTTACATGAAACCTAATGGTTATAAATACCTATATGTATTATATGTCAATATTTCTTGATGGAAGCATTCAAATCATTCACTGTTCCTTTCTTTCCCCTCTCTACTTCCTGTTTATGATTCTATCCCATCAAGACTGTCAATTTGATTGAAAATGAGTTCTTTAAGAGATATAATTTTTATAGTATTACATATCTATATTTGTTGTGGATGTTTTGTGCTAATTAATTGATATAAGCAGTTTCATTTTATGATATGTAGAGTTAGAAACACCACTATACTATAAAAAAAAGCAAGGGAATAATAAACTAAATTATGATTAATAAACAACTAAAATAAATAAATGCACATACGTTTTAGTTTCAGTCCTTTTAGTGTATATTTCATTCTTTAGTAGATTCTTTGAAAGTATTTAAGCTTGTTGTATTTTTTATTTCAGTTCTTTGTTTCTTCTTTTTTACATCAGTCCAGGAATTTTTTTCTTGGGATCTTTTCAATTAATTAGATGTTGACCAGTCCATTTCTTCTGGAATTGTGATTATATTATTATTCTTGATAAAGGAAGATGCCTCTTCTATGTTGTCAAAGGTTCTCATTTCATATGAGTAAAAAATATTGATTTTCGCAGGGTATGCAAGTTGAGCTTTGATTTTGTCTTGTTTCAGAAATTTTACATGTGGCCATGCTTTTTTCCTTAAGCCCAGTACTCTAGTTGAATAGTCATTATCAAATCTTATTTGGTGTTGCTTATACTTTATAGGATTTTTCCTCCATGCTGACTTCAGTATAAGCTCTTTATCAAGGTATGATAAAAACTTTACTACAATGGATCTAGGAGAAGTATTAGGAGAGGATGATGCAGGTTTTCCTATGGCTCTGTGAGCCCTCTCTATGCCATTTGACAGTCCTTCCTTCTTTTAGGTCTAAGATTTCCGGCAACCAAGAATTTAAAAATAAGATGATGTCCTCAACCTCAACTTTCTCCGGAAGACCAAATATTCTGATATTTGTGTGTCTTTCTCTGTTTTCTAAATCATCTAGCTTGTTGATTAACCAGTTATTTTGTTGCAAGAGAAATTCACTTTGGTTCTCTTCTTCCTTCAACCTTCCATCTAGATCAGAGAGAAATGTTTTGATGTCCATTATTTTTGTTTGTTGCTGCTGTAATAATTCTTAAAGACATCTGTTTGTTTTTGGCAGTTCTCTTTTAGATTTTCAAGGTTGTCCTTAAAATTATCCATTTTCAATGACAGCTCCTGCAGTACAGAGGACATCAATTGGATTTCCTTCTTCAAGGCTGTTTCAGAGTGTGAGTTCTTCGAGTTACTCATTTCCAAGTGGCTATAGTAGTCTCCAGATTCATTTGACAGGAAAATATTGACAAAAAGCTTTCAAAGTTAGTACACTATTAGTTCATAAGTTTATCAATAATAATTGGATATTTTATTCAATGAAATTAATTATTTTCCTACTATTTGAACTAGTTTTATGGAGTTCTAAAAAAATGCTGCTACCAGTTAGCCATTCAGGCTCCTCCCAATGCACACCACATTTGATGCCCAAATCAGTTGGTCTATACAACTCACAAACTGGAGTATGTGCTGCTGCCTGCATTAGTACTAGCAACTATTAACAGATGCAGGCTCAAAGGTGGAAATAATATATGTTGGTGATACTGAATATTTTTAATTCAGAGAATTATATACAAAACAGCAAGCAAAAACAAATTACAGGATCTGTGTGATTATGATGCGATAACAGCAAAGAGAAGTGGAAAACTCTTAGTGTGGTCAGCAACTATAACAAAACCATGTAATGAGTATAATTACAGTGTGGTACAAACACTCAGCAAATAAGTCCCATAATCCATTCACAGCTCCCACGACAGATCACGGATGTTCTTGGTAAAGGACAACATGAACATATCTGCAGCCTGCATGGTCATATTATGTTTTCCTTTACAGGAGTGCTTCACTATGCAAGGTTCAGTCTTCAGGCATAATTTTCAAAACAGTGAATGAAGTACAACTGCCACCATGAATGGTCTTATGCCTCACCTGATTAACAGTCTGATACAAAGCTTTCCTGGTTGGCAAAGTCATAGCAGCCTCCTTCAAAGTATTTCCCAATATGTCACATATGACCTTGGAGGGGAAATCATGCGATGATTCTGGAAGTTTCTGTAGGTTATCTAACCACTGGACAATGCTCATGGGCAGTGGATTTCATGGATTGTTCTTTGTGGGACATGTACTGTGCAATGGGCTGCCCCTTGCATCTAGTCACTGACATGCAGAGGAAACACCAATAATGCCTGGCCTTATTCTCATGGAAAAGTTGGTACGTGTAGCCATTGATACATAGCATACTCTTCCCTTTCTGCGAATGCACTATATGCTACAGCTGTCCTATACCCTGGGTTAAAATCACCACAGACTTCCCCACCACTTCCTATAGCTTGTACATTAACTGGGTGTGTAATGCTGTCAACACAGTCATTGCACTTTTACATTCAAATACACTGGCAGGGTCTGCAGTGCCACTACATCATAACCTGTCCCCCATTTGCACAATAGATACCGCATACAGCAACTCACCAACAAAATGTGGAAACTGGAAGAGGACAGTACACATGCCTAATCATTACATGCCATAACCAGCAAATTTCTAGCTTGTATGTCAGCAAGACCAAGTGCATCGTTTACATGCAACACTTGCTCTCAGCATGCAACATCACCATGTCTTAACCTACAAGGGATTTTTATGTAAATCCCATACAAGGTGAATCACACACTTCTGTTCTTTATTTTCAAGATTTTATCACTCAACTCTGTTCCTATTCAACCATGTTAAAATTCTACATTTAGACTAACATCCAGCTTGCACTGACATTTAGACTCTTCAGTACACTCAACAACTACATATTACAGTCAAATCCACACTCAACCATAAAATGGATTAGGGAAATGCAATTTATCAGATATTTCTCACAGTGAAAATAGATATAAGAATCCTGTTAAGGATAATGAAGATTCTCTGATATTTCTCCATGAAAGGTTAACATACCCCCACAATCAGCATACATTCTCTAACTCTCTAGGCACAGAGTCTGAAGGCTTCATTGACTAATATAGTAGTAGGGTGCTTCTTACATGCTGATGACCACTCATACCCCTTGCAGTCAGTTCTGAAATGGATGCTATTAGATCCATAGTTCATCAATGAAATGTAGATAACATTGTACATTTCTTGTATGACTTATTCATCGATGGTGATGTTCTTGTACTGAGATTTAATAGAGAAAAAGACAGCTGGCTCTCTTACCTTTAAATAGAATGTTAATCATTCTAGTGTACCTGGTGATAAAAGATAGCATATTACACCAATTACATTATTACTGACCTGTGAGAAGAAATTCATTTTATTGGTATTGTGCATTGACATTAATAATTCACATTCAGTGCCCTAAAAATGTGAAGAAATGTGTGGCTGATGTTTCTTCTTAATGCATTCAACATGGATCTTAATGGCTACTTGATGCCTGGCACATGATTCATTGTGCTATGATTTGGGAAGAAATGTACTCCAGTAACAGTTTTGTTATATCTGACAGTCTGCACCTTCTATGTATTGGCATTAATTCATTTAATTGCATTATAAGGGAAAGTTATACTGTGTTTTAACAATAAGCCATGTCATTGTTTACTTAACTCACTAAATGTTATCTCATCTGTAGCTAAGATCATACATTAACAGTCACAGTTTGAATAGGAATATTGTAAATGCTGAGAAAAGGACATTTGTGGAAGAAATAACAATAAGTGCAGTTATAAAAACCTGGTCTGATTATTTTGCTAATATAGCATTCCTACTTTATCTTTTTTTTAAAGAATGGAAATTCTGGCATTGCTTGTGGTGAATCAGTTTTATGTTCGATTTATCTATATTTTACTGTGCAGTCCAGATATGAAACATTTTAATTTCAAAAAGAAATGCGCTCTGAACAACAGAAACATCTGATTTTTAGTATATTCTTGACTACTGTATTGTGTGAATGCACATGTACAAGTATTCATATTATTATTTATTTATTTGCTTCTACTAAAATTGTTTAACTTGAGAGGCAAAATAAGCATTAATCATACAGATTGCACAATTTAAGCATATATATTGTTGTTTACTAAGACATACATGCTGTGTAGAGTGAGACATTAGATATTTACATTTTGGGGGCACTAAAATCAGTGTACAAGATTATTGAGACTACAGTATCAATAGGATTAATGCCAGAAAAAAGACATGCCCTGATATTCATTATCCATCGTTTAGGTGCCTAGCTAAGTCTAGACAATGTAAGCATGTTAGTGTGGTGAGCAGTACTGCTAACTGAATATGCATGCTTCTCATTGCACCTACACTTTTGGTAGCACCTTTTTTTATGGCCAGCAATACTTTTCATGGGTATGGAAAGGTGCTTGCAAGCACAAGCACAGAATGTAAACAAAACAACTTGCATATAGGCAGTGCTCACATATGACCATGTGCTGTAGCCCAAACATATTTAGGGCAAGTAGAGGGAAAGAATACAAAAGGAGGGGAAGAGAAAAGCAGGAATTTTGCACAAATTGTGTTATACTACATAATTAATGTTGAAAGATATGTAAAGTGTACTCATATACCCCAAGCAAATGTGACAAGTGTATAAGACGCATTTCTGACAAAATCCTGTTACATGGCTGTAATGATAATTAATGTCAATGACAATCCCACAGCTGTGTACATAAATAAAAACAGACATGCTATTAAGGAAGTGATAGGGATATAAAGCTGCAGTGTAACAAAGGGGAGTGAAAATGTGATATACATGTTAATTAAATGATGAGTTGAAATGACACTTAGCAAGGACAGAAGATACTTTTTGGGATGAATGCATAGACTGCAGATATTGGATATGAGATGTATATATTGGGAATTTATGTATGCAAGAAACAAGCTGACACCACTGCTCTATTCCCCACCTCAGCATGAATGCACAAGAACAAAAGGACTTTATAACTGTAATGTTATGTACATCAGAAATTGACATGTTTTTGCAAAGAAATGACAGTGGCACCAGTAGGAAAGAGGTTCATCACCTGCAAGCATGTAATAGACAAGAAAGTGTTGTGTAGTTATGTAAATGCTAAACTGTAATCCAATAACACTCAACAAACACAAGTGATGAATGACACGACAGATCAGATGACGTGTCATGATTCTAGGTTTTCCATTGGTGGATTGCAGACATCTCCAACATTGTAATACTGGGCATGGTCACATGGAGCTCAGGGAACATTTGTATAACAGCAATTCAACAGCATCTGCCATTAAGTTGTATAGTGTGATGAAAACAATTGCAGTAATCATGACATGTCTGGATGAAGGCATGTAATACAGTGCGTAATTATCTTGAGAATAGATAATGCATGTGAGCAATGACATAAGAAACATTTGCATCATGTCATTTTTGAGCACACATCAGGACAGATATCAGAGAGATGCATAACAATAATGGTGACCACAGAAATTCACATATCAGTCATGTCATGAATTGCACCCTTGAAGGGGTTAAAGCACTTTCCTATCATATAGGGTAAACTGATGACCTACCTAATTGAACAAGGTGTGAAAAAAGTGGCCTTCTGAGTGTGCCATAACTACTGTATGAGTGTAAGCCACTGTTGTCTGACAGACAGATGATACCAAATTCAAACCTTTACCTATTATACAAGGATCTCCCCAGACCTTTGTATTGACTACATCTGCCACATCAGATAACAATGGATGTCGTCACAAATAACTGAAATGAATGTGTGCATTAAGACAGGAGCTATGAATATAATATGAATAATTAGAATTAGTCAGCTTACTGGAAAGAAGCTTTGCATGTTAATGTCCACACAACAATGAGTATTATGATATGAATGCTTCTTTGACAGGGAAGCTGTTTCCAAAAAGTAGGAAACACACTGTCCCAGAACTGAACCACAGTCTATCTGTGTAGGTATGCTATACAAGCAGCCAGTACTCAATGCACGTGCCACAGGAGCACTCAGAGCATAACATCCCTGAATAACCATCTCACTGCTATGCAATCTCAATCTGTGATGATATCTCATTTTCCAACATAAAAACGGATAAAAATAACAAGATATGATTTTTTTATGGAATTTCAGTACATTCATATAATATTGGCCTTTCAAGGCTTGAACAGCAAGCTATGCGATTCTACTGTCTAATGACATGGATCAACCACAAGTACCACAGTGGAATTCTTAACACTATTGTAATACTCCACCTATGCTAACTTAACACATCAGATGTATGTATGATAAATAAATGGACACATTATAACTGGTGGATGCCATTCATGCATTACAGTATAAAGCCATACAATGTTAACAGGCACTGAATGTGGATGTTGAACACATGAGCATTTAACAACAGAAAATACATGGTAATGTGCACGATGAATGCACCACGATAAACGTGTCGCTACAATTGTAAGATATGTTGGTATGTGAAGGCATTACATTATGTTATTGCTGCAAGAGCTATGTGTGCTTGTAATTAGTGTGCTAAGCCAACAACTACAGCATATGGCCTCACTCCCATGTGCCAGAGCATAACACTTTCTACATATGTTATGTAAGGAAAATGTAATCACATGCATCATTACTGTGAATAAAAGTATTGCCATGTGACAAATATCACAGCTTGTTGAGGCACAACTGGGGCTGTACACAATTAAATGGATGACATTACCACTGTTTATTAGCTGGATGTTTATGCTAAAAAGTGGTTGAAATGCACAATAAAACTGTACAGCCACATTATATATGTTTTTGAAGAGTAGTATGCAAAATATGAGGGTGAAAGGGACACACACAGCTGGCCTCAAACATCCTGCATATGTAGTTACACAATCTATAAAGTCACTTACAAATAGTATCAAAGTCACATCAAAGGAGAATGTGTACCCCAAATGTGATATATTGCAAGTATGTTAGCATTATGTAATCTTTGTGTGGCCAAAAATATATTTTCCCTGTGGATGGTAGGATTTGCTAGTGTCACAGAATGACACTGTAAATCCATATCATAATTAGAATTATATATAAAGGTGGATGTGAGGTGGCCACCAGTTTATTACATTAATCACAGTCACACTATTTAGGTAGTGATGGACTTGAATCACCTACTTATCCATTTACACCATCTATGCAGCACATTATCAACAACCCGCAACATAGGAGAATATGGAGTACAAGTGAAACATACAGCATCTATGAAGGCATGGCATCAACAATGTATTGCCAAAGAGATGTGTCTGGAAAAATGAGTTTTACAGCCATCTGGGGTTGTAAAAGTTGCCATTGCAAATGTGTGTAAAACAATTCTGAATTCATTCCCCTTTGGGGAAAATGGCATCCCCTCTAATTATCACATTAATGGCAAGATACTAAGCATGCAATCAATCATGAGGGACTTGGACACCCAGGTTGATGGCAACCTCACTTTTGACCACCATGTTGCCTCCATTGTATGGAAAGTTTCTACATGGCCCACCTCATAAATAAGGGCATTTCATCCAGGAACAAGGAGGTCATAACATCTGTGTACTCCTCCCTTATCAGACCCATTATGCCCCCTTTGGCATGTACCTTGCCAAGCACATGCAGCAGTTGGAGTGACAACAGAGGTTCCTGACCAGGAAAATCCAGGGTCTCGAACACCTATCCTATACAAATAGGCTAAGAGACCTGTCTCTCTACTCAGTCTCATACAGATGGCTCAGAGGTGACCTGTGTCTAGCATACAAGGTCATCTCAGACCCAGCCGTGATGGAGTTGCTGCATATCTGTTAGAGCAACTCCACTCAAGAAATCCACACACTAGACATTAACCTCATCTGTGACATTAACACAACTTGTTGGCGGGATAGATTTGTGTCCCAAAGGCTCCCCCATTTGTGGAATAGACTCCATCTCCATGTTAAGCAGAGTACTTCTCTAGCCCTCTTTAAGAGGAACCTGGACAACTGGATGGGAAACAGAAAATACACCCCGTGATGCCACCTGTGTCCCTGCTAGACAGGGGAAACAGGTGTTGACTTTGAGGGAACATGGGCAAAATTCTTGGCTAGGCTTATAAGGGCCTCCAGGCCAATAGCCTAGTATCATCCTATGAACCTATTTGCAGTCACACTTGTAGAAATAAAGCACTACTGTATTTGTACCTACTACAAATCTGTTTACATACTATAGAGAATAATGTAAGAAATGCAAGCACCACAGCAGAAGTCTGACAATTAAATAATGACAGTTCACTTGTGTAGGAATGCCCTCATCAGTGTGCCAGACTAGAGTGCAGGCAGGCAAAATTATTTTGCAGTCATATGATCTTCTTGCTGCCCCACAAAATACCTTTTGTTTGAAAAATGTAATTCCCCCCTAACTGAACTAAACAAAGTTGGCATCACTTTCCTTCTAAAACATGAAATAAATATATTTTCATTCTATGACATTCTTACTGGAGTCATTAATTCACACATTTGTGGTCAGATTATGGCACAAAAAGCCATGTTTTTTTTAAGCAATGCCTAGAAAATTGTACTCAGTAGAGTAGTAACAGTATGCATAGCTACACCCTTATGTTGCAAAGACGTTGTAGATGTGAAAAATGGGATTAGGGGGTGTTGGAGTCATATAACAGTTTAAAGCATTTATCCAGAGTAGAAGTTGATTGAGCACTTGCTCAATTAACTGCAAACACCCTCACACTCCAGTTCCCCATATTATGTAATGAATCTCCTACTTATGCAGTTACACAATGTAGAAAGCAATGTATTAGTTGCAAGCACCACAGGAAAAGACTGACATTTGCATGTGAAATAAGATATTTGAATTTTTTTTTTAAATTCACTATCTGGAAGAGATGGTACTGTGCATCACATATTGTTTAATAAATAAATATGTATGGACTGGACAATGTAACATTTATATGATTGTCAAATATAATGACATAATTTCTCCATTTGTCCTTAATGTATATTGTGTTACTGTGAGGGACATTGACAAGTTCCACATTATTGGATGACATACATATTGACAGTTGTACACCAGTGGATTATCATTCAGACATTCCTGTGACTTCATGTTAGGATCATTGCACAACTGTATTGTCTCATACTTGCACTATGTGCATTGACAAGCATGCAAGTTGTACATAGGACAGTGCACTGCTGAATAACAGTGATAGATTATATGAGAATACCAATCATTAAATGAACATGACAAAAATAAAAAAGAACCATGGAAACCAAGGAACAGTCCAGAATTAAAGTAATGCGCGCTTCCATTCCTTTATTTAAATATAACTTCTTCAGATTAAAAATAATCCATTTTAACAAACCATTTAAACAATGCAGATATCACAAGCAACATAAAACCTTCCTAGTCAATTCTTAAAGGTATACAAGTTAGTTCACTGAAGTTCTAATAAGTTAAATAGTTGCAATTCTTATAGGTATACCTGTTAAGGAAATAAATAGGCTAGTTCATTGAAGTTCTAATAAGTTATATATGTGTGGTAAACTTTAATGACAATGCGTTGCAATATCAGTCAATGTATATTGTACTTATGTTAAATAACAGGATCCTAATACACACTTTAAAGAACAATTGAGATTTCTAAATTTAAAGTCCAATATTCAAAGTTTATCAGCATTAAGACTCAATAAACTAGTCACAAGAATTCTGTTATTAATACCAGGTGGTTGCATCAAGTTTAACAAAAACTGCCAAAAGAACTCCCTATATTCTAAGAATGCTTGTAAAAATCATTGCACTGTTTTGAGTGTTTTGATAACGAGTTATTAAAATCTTTTCTCTTTATAGCATGATCGTAAAGCCTAACCTTTATGTTCTTTTCTGTTTTGCCAACATAAAATGCTGGACGTGACAGGCATGTAGCCATGTATACCACTCCACTGGTGTAACAGTTGTAAGTCCTTTATACCTTCAGTACTCTAGGGTGATTACCCACCACAATGTTTGTGATCTTATTAATAAATCTACATTGACTACAAGAGACACATATATCCAGCGTTGAAGAAAAACTTCTTTATGACCTAAGTAATAGCAACAATTTCCAGATTATGAAACAGGATAAAGAGGGAGGGTTGTTATTATGAACAACCACATGTATGTAGCAAAAATGATTAATTATTTACATGACAGTGACTTTTTATGACTTGTTCTCTAAATAAACTTAACATTGCTTACTGTAGACTCAACTTAGACTTAGATGATATGTTCTTGGAATTTAATTTTTCTTTTGATGAAATGAACTTTTTAAGGGTTAAAAAGCCTTTTATTTCTTCAGTTTTCAGTATTCCAAAGGTTCACAAGTGTTTGGTCGATCCACCTATAAGATCCATAGTAGGTGCAAAGGGCTCTAAGACCAAACCCCCTAGCAAAATTTGTGGACATTAAATTAGAAGGCTTCTTTGCCAACAAATCACATGTGCTTATTGGCACTTTCTTAAGACAATGGGAGCTTATGACTATAGAGAAGAAATTATATTTTTATGTACTGATGTTAAAGATTTGTTTCCAGTGATTCCGCACGACAAGGGCATGGAAATGTTTTTGGAGGCACTGACTGTAGGTACTGAATTAGATCACACCACTGTTAAAGTTTTGTATAGTTTTATGGACTTAGTATAAAAAGAAATTTTTTTTGAAGGTTAAGTGGTGAAACAAACTAGAGGTGTAGCTATGGGAGAGTCTGCCTCACCAGTGTTTGCTAACATAGTTCTATGTTGTTAGGAAGAGAAACTTGTTTTTACTTGTAAATTCATGCAATATATTTACAAATATTTTAGATACCTAGATGATATTTTAATACTATGGAGCAGAAATAAAAACAACATTTCTCAGTTTCTCCAGTATATTAACTCCACTACTTCTTTTCTGACTTTTACACATCAGGTAGAAAATGAAGGCCACACTTTTTTAGACTTTTTTAGAATTTTTTAGATGTTAGACTATATAAGAAAAATGAGGAAACAAATTTTGAATCCAACTGCTCCCTTCAATATGACAGTTACCATCCCCAATGGCAAAAGAAAAACCTTGTCAAATGCCAGATGATATGGTTATCAAGGTTAATTACTGACAATGTTATTTTAGGCAGAGTTAACTAAGTTGAAAAGTATGTTTTTACAAAGAAACTATCCAGTAGGGTTATCAGCCTTTATCCTGACCCATAGACACATATACTATCTGCCTTTGTTATGTTTCCCAGCATCATCAATCAACCCAAGTAACACAGATAAGAATTTTAGCAACACTACGGTATTGACTTATGACCACAAAGGTGCAGAAATGAGATCTATTTTTCAAAATAATTGGAAATGTGTGTTTGGGGTTTTTAATCATACTAAGAAATTGGGTGATTATCCTAATTTAGTTTTTAAAAAAGGAAAAAAATTCAAGCAAATACTTGAAAGAAGTAACAACAGGTTGACTAACCTCAACACTCAGTAAAAGTTATGAGAAATGTGGTTCATGTAGTCAATGTAGATTTTTTTGAGACAACAAATATTGTGGTGGATAGTCATCCTAGAGTTTTGAAGGTACTAGGGACTTATGGCTGTTATACCAGTGTGATGGTATATGTGGCTATATGTCTGTCATGTCCAGCATTTCATGTTGTCAAAACAGAAAAGAGCTTAAAGGTTAGGATTTACAAATACAATTACACTACAAAGAGAAAAGGTTAATCTAACACATTGGCCAAACACTCAAAAAAGTGCAATGATTCTAACAAGTTTATTTTTTGCATTTTGGAAAACGTTAACTGCAATTCAAAGGGAGGTAACTGGCTAGCCCTCTTAGAATCTATGGAGGTGTTTTGTCAGGTTTTGTTAAACTCAATGCAACCGCCTGGTATTAATAACATAATTTTGGTAACTAGTTTATTGAGTTTTAGACCTGATAAGGTTTGAATATTGGACATTAAATGTATAAATCTCAAATTTTCTTTAAAGTTTTGTGCGAGGATACTGTTAAACACAAGTACAATATACATTGATGTAACACAGTGTCATTGAAGTTTACTACATGTATTTAACTTATTAGAACTTCAGTGAACTAGCCTATTTATCTCCTTAACATATATACCTTTAAGAATAGACTAGGAATGCTTTATGTTGCTTGTGATTGGCTGCTCTGTTGTTTAAATGGTTTGTTACAGTGGATTGTTTTTAATCTGAAGAAGTTCTGTATAAATAAAGGAACACATGCACTTATTACTTTAATTCTGGACTGTTCCTTGGTTTTCGAGGTTCTTTTTTATTATGTGAGAATAGGTTAAATAACCAAGCTTGTACACAGCTGCAAGTGTAAACACTAAGACTAAATTAAGACAACATCACTCTGAAATCAAGAACACCTGTTGACAAAAATAATACAGACATACAAACATTATGCAGCATAAAAAATAATTATTTGATTTTCTTTTTCTTTATTTTACTCTTTGAGCACAGTGCTGCAAAACTGAATTGTCCTGCTGATGGCAAAGTATTACTATGTAATCAAGTATTGAAGTGTTGAACTTATAATTGGAATTAGCAGTACTCTATGTTGTTCTGTGCAAACTTTCTGAGAAAGATCTGTACAAGACAGGCTTCACAATAGGGAGAAGGCACATTAATATAGCAGCAGGATAATGATGTGTTAATTAAAGCCGTAGCCAGCATTTACATCCACAGCATCAGATGACACATCCTGAAAGCCTGTTTACTGCATGCCAATAAAAACATTTATACCTGAGTATTATCTAAGCACACCAGATAGGAAGTCATAATTCTAATAGTTGCTATTTGATAGCAGATTTCAGCAAATGTAAATGTATGTATTCATGTCCATTACCCTATTGACCATTGTAATCTATACATCCAACTCTTTGACTTGTTGAACAGTACATTAAACTGATTAAACATAGTTTAGCACCACGTGCAGTTGAGTAATGCAGATGAAGGCAATAAAGTCCCAAAATATTGTCACAAGCCTGTTGGAGCTGCAATGTTCTTGAAAATGATGTCTTGCTGCAATATTCCAAGGTTAATGACATGTTTTATATGGAAAGAAATATAGACAGTTGCAGTTAAAGATATGATAGGAATATGAAATGTCATGAAGTAATAAATTGACATACAGCTGTAATGAAACCCATGACACTATGAAAAAACATCAGGCTACAAATAGGGTAATTAGCTAAACTCACCACATAAGAACTCCTTTAAGTCATCTGACAACATAAGAACTGCTACTTTAACTGTTCCACAGTACTGTCTTTAGACTGCCTTTATTCTGTATTCCCATAGCACAGCAGAATTAAACACATTTGAGCAAATGTAACTAGACAACTGCAGATTAAATTGAAATCTTCAGCATTTGCAATAGGAAGTTAAACAACATTCACTGTCACTCAGCATTACTGCCCTATGCGAAACTCCATGAAAATGCTGAAAACATAAAGTAAGGGCTTTTGCATGGGCCATTTCTGGCCATACATGTTGTGTTGTGTTGTATGTGAATCTATTTTTGGCCATATTATACATGTGAAAAAGGGGTAGATAGGACAGTGGTGAAAAAGGGGTTGGCAAGCAGAGGGAAGGTCACAAGGAGAAAGAATACAAGAATTTGAAGGAGGGTCATGGGAGAACATCACAGCTATCCACTCCATCATAATGCCGAACATGGCACCATCTTTGCAGTGTGACACAGGACACAGTACCTTTACAACTCTGCTGATATGTGCAATGAAGGCCCGCTCCGTGATATCCTTCACCAGTCCTGTCAGCTCCTGCTGAGTGACATAATTACCACCTCCACTGTTTCTAGAGGATACCATTGCACCAGCAGCCAGGGCAGAACTACATGACACAGTTGGAACAGGCTGGGCAGGGGTTGTAGAGGCAACACTGACATATTGTGACCCTAAAGTGTTGGGTGTCTGTGCTGCCATCTGTGGAGGTATGGTGGGATAAGCTGCAGTGGTTTGTGTAAATCTCTGCTCTTGATCTTTAATTTTTCAGCAGCAGGTTACGCAAGCAGCAGATAAATGAACACCCCCCCACAAAAAAGAGAGAGATAGACAGGGTGGAAGGAGACAAGCAAAAGAGATATACATGGCATGTCACAGTACTCTGGTTTAGCAATATATAAGCAATATTGATAATTTACTATTGTGCACCTTTGCCACATCCATATATAATAGATAATAGAAAGGTATTTATGGGTTATAAAATAAACAAATCTCACTGCTAAGATATAAGAAACAGCAGCCTTTATTTCCCTATGGCAGATAGGGAATATGGATTCTAATTTAATGATCACAATTATCATAATTTAATTTTTTCTGACATATTGCTGTTAATATTTTATAAACATTTATCCAGTAATAACAAGTAAGTACTGCTTCTGAGTACTGAACCCACAAAGAGTTAAGCTGGCATTCTCATTACCTAATGCAAGCAATAAGAGTTATTGGGGAAGACATGCATATTGACATGAAGAGTGAGGTATGCCTGCTCAAGATGTGTTTGAGGGAATGAAAATAAAGCCCTGGCTTGAATTTGTACCTAAGTTCTACTTATCCTGTGCCTCCCTGAGGGGAGTTAATCTCTCCTGGTGCACCTCACAGTTTGCAGCTATCTCCTCTGCAGCTGTACAGTACAAAAAGAAAAGAGAAGAAATATATATAAAAGCTTAATGAGCATCTAGGTTGGCTGGCTAGATCATTAATGCCGTATCACAGACAGGTTATGGGTCAGTATACTTACACAACTGCGGGTGTTGTTTGCAGTCCTAAATTCAGCTTGCCATCAGCTTAGGAGGTCCTGCTTGTGCTTTTTTAAGGTCACTATAGTGGTGACAACATTGCTTCCCATTGCATGGAATGCCTGCTGTATTGGAGACAGCCTTGGATAAGCTATTCCAAGCCTCATCTTTATATGAGACCTGGTATAATCTCCCTGCATCAGCCTGTGGCTGTATAGCTTCATGAGGAGTACCACAAATATGCTGGACTCCTCAACACCCCACCTTTGTGCTCTAAATTTAGCACCATTCTCTCCATTGCCAGGCATACATACATACAAATATTTCAACCACGCACAGTAATGCCTTTCTAGCCTGCCAATATACCAGAACACGTGTTCCCATAATAAGTGTCCAGGCTTTTCTTAAAAATATCTAAACTAGTACATTCTTTAATGTAATTTGGTAGCCTGTTCCATGCATCAGCTACTCTGCCAGAAAGCCAATTAGTACACTTCTCATTCCTATAGAATCTTCTACATAGGTTATCTGATGATGTTCTAGTACTTTTTGATAACCCCAAACATTCCCCGAGATAGTTGTCTCTAAATTCCTTATATACCTGAATAAGATCTCCTCTTAAATATCTGTAAGAGACACTTTCCAGTTTCAGATATTTTAGTCTTTCATAATAACTTAAGTTTTCACAACCATGGATGCCCTCCAGTTTACTCATGCTTGTTTTTTTATATGGTTTCCATATTGTTATTCCAAACTCAAGTTTGGGTCTAATGTAACTAACAAACAATGACTTCATCATTTTTGATTTCTTAGACTTTATAAATCTATTTATACAACCTATAGTTCTATAACTATCATTAACCAATTGGTTGATATGATTAGAAAAACTCATAGCTGAATCTATCCATATACACAGGTCCTTAAATGAGTCTACAGTTTCCATCAGTGTGTGCTGTATTAAATATTCACCCTTCAGTTTGTCTCCCAAATCACATATGCTTAGTTTTTGATGTATTTATCAGCATATTATTCTCCTGTGCCCAAATGGTCAGTTTAGTCAAATTATTTTGCAGACATGCCTTATTTGTAACACATGTAATCAGTTTACCCAAGTTCAGGTTGTATGCATACACACTATATTACACCTCAGATGGAAAAGTTAGGTCTGAAAGATACAATTTAAACAAGTAAGGGCCTAGGACAGTGCCCTATGGGATACCCTGACTGTAACCAAGGATTTTACCTGTTCAGTTGCTGTATGATACTTGCCATGTCCTATTTGTAAGCCATGCAGTGATCCATCTTATTAACAGTAGATTAATACCTAGTTCTACTAATTTATTGATCAGTATTGTGTGCATGATCCTGTCAAACGCTGAAGTTAAATCTATATAAATTACATCACAGCACAATTTTCATTCATAACTGTTATTATATTGTTATAGAACATCATGTTACAGGGGATTTGTATCACTTCACTGAAAGACCATTTCACTGACACCCATTTCACTGAGACCAAATCATCTAATGTTCATTTCACTGAAAAATCATTTCACCTAAAATTCATTTCACTGACAAGTAGTACTCTAAGGCAAGTCAAATGTATATGTCCTTTTCCCCATTGTAGTGTGATCCTAGTGTTAGTATATATATTAGGGGTCCCCCCACAATGGGGGGTGTGGGAGGTGTAGCCCCCTACTTAATTTGGTTTTCTGTTGTCTGGTTTTGTTTTACATTATTTGGTAAAACACAACTAGGTGGGGGGACATCCCCCACACCCCACAATGTGGGGGGCTGTGCCCCCCAAATCCCCCTAACTATATATACTAACACCAGGATCGCACTACAGTGGGGCAAAGGACATACACCTTTGACTTCCCTTAGAGTACTACTTGTCAGTGAAATTAATTTTAGGTTCATAGGTTCATAGGTAGGTACTAGGCTATCGGCCCAAAGGCCTACGTAAGCCTAGCCAGCAAGGTACCATAGCTTACGCCACCCAAGAAAGTTATCTTCCTGTGCCACTGTCCAGCAGAGACACAGAAGAGATCCCCAGGGTGTATTTCCTATTTCCCATTCACTTATCAAGATTTTTCTTGAAGAGTGCTGATGAAGAACTTTGCTTGACATAGATGGGTAGCTTGTTCCAGAGTATAGGAAGTCTCTGGGACAGAAATCTATCCCTCCAGCGTGTCCTGTTTATTGTGTTGACAAGGTTTAGGTCCCTAGAGCATGTAGCTTGGACGGATTGGGAATTCTTTAGGTGTAGCATGTCCAACAGCTCTGGGTTTGACATAGCTTTATATGTTAGGCAGAGATCACCTTGGAGTAGGCGATATGTTATGGAGTAAAGCTGGAGTTTTTTGAGGCGGTCAGTGTAGGGCATTTGTTTGAGGCCAGTAATCCTCTTTGTGAGGTACTTCTGTGGCCTTTCCAGCTGCTGCAGATGTCTTGTGAGGTACATACCAAAAGGGGCATTGTACTCTATAATGGGTCTAATGAGTGACGAGTAGAGGAGAACAATGACCTCTTTTTTCCTGGATGAGAACCCTTTTATGATGAGGTGTGCCACGTAGAAGGACTTCCTGACTACTGTGGTGATGTGACTATCAAAGGAGAAACTACTGTCCACCTGGGTCCCAAGGTCTCTTATCATGCATTCGGTGTTAAGTAGATTGCTGCCTATGTGGTAGTTCATGGGTACAGAGTTTTTACCAAATGGGATGACACTGCACTTTTAAGCATTGAGCTTGAAGCCATGGCTCTGACACCAGGCATCTGTCTCAGTGAGGCCCTTCTGTAGGATGTCCACATCATTTGGGGACTTGACTATGGCTCCTAGTTTGCAGTCATCTGCAAACTTCATCAGCCAGAGGCCTTCTGTGTTAGCCTGTACTTCAGAGAAGTAGATACCAAACAGGAAAGGTCCCAGGACGGAACCCTGTGCACTCTACTTGTCACTGCCTTGAGGTCAGATTTGGAGTCTGCAACTTTTACAGTGTGGGTTCTGTCACAGAGCCAGTTGGAAACCCATCTTGTGATGTAGGGATTTATACCTAGTTTAGTGAGTTTAGCTATAATTCCAGAATGGGGGATGGTGTTGAAAGCCTTGGTGAGGTCAAGATAGGCTGTGTGAACCACCTTACCCTCATCCACAGCTTTGGTGACTGCCTCAAAGAAGTCGATCATGTTCATGAGGCATGATCTACCTTTCCCAAACCCGAACTGGGTGGGATCCAGTGTTTGGAGGTTACCAGTGTCTTTGTTTATGAGTTCCATGATGATACGTTCCATGGCCTTGCAGACCAGGCTCGTCAGGCTAATAGGTCGATAGTTCCCGGGATCAGTGGTGGCTCCCCCTTTGTGGAGTGGGATAACTGTTGCTGTGTGCCATTCAGTGGGCACAAAGCCTGATGCAAGGCTATTATTGAACATGGTGCTTAAGTGGGGAGCCAGTTCGTTCTGAAGTTCATGTAAAACGCAGCCTGGGATGTTGTCCGGTCCCATGGATGCTGTGTTTTTGGCTTTAGAGAGTGCAGCTTTTACCTGTGTAGTTGTGATTACAGGCACTCTGCATTCTTCCTGTATAGATATGGGCCCTTTAGGGGGTGAGAGGGGGGTAAAGTTAGCACTGAACCAATCTGCCAGGATGTTGGCAATATCAGTTGGTTCTGTACTTTTTGTGCCTTTGTGCTGTAACTCAGGGCAGATCTGGGTGTTGCCATCTAGATTCTTGACATAGCTATTGAATGCTTTGTGGTTGTCCTTGGATTTAGTGGAGATTTTGTTTTCATAGCTAGCTTTGGAGGATCTTATAAGGGATCTCAACTTCTTACTGAGGCTGACCAGGGAGCTCCTCCACTCATGGGATTTTACTCTCTTTTTTTCAACAGTTTCTTCCTTCTGTTGTACAGTTTGTTTATGGCAAAGGCCCACCAGATTGGCTTCCATTTTTTGGAGGATAGCGTCTTGGTTCTGTTTGGGATAGCATGATCCATACACTCGTGTAAGTGCTTATAGAGTGCATTTGTGTAGGATTCAGCAGTTGTAACTGTATTGTCCATCTGCATGGGTGTCATGAAGTTCACCACTTCTGTCTTAAGAAGCATGAAGTTGGCCTTGGAGAACTTTTTTACTGTGGTTTCTTTAATGGGGGGTGGGGGCAGGATGTGGATATCAAGGGTGATAAGCTTATGGTCGGATCGGACCAACGAGGAGTTGACTTCAGGTGTGGAACACCAGTCACTCATGTTGGTAATGACTAGGTCTAGGATATTTCTGCCCCGGGTGGGGGTGTGGATAAGTTGATCTAGGGCCTTGGAGTTTATGAATTCCAGAAAGTGTTGAGCTAAGGAGTTGGTACATGAGTAGTTTTCCCAGTTAATGGTGGGGTAGTTGAAGTCGCCCATTATTAGGGTGTTTGGTTGAACCCTAATATTTTCCAGTACATCAAGAAAAGAGGAGTGGGAATCCTGGGGCATGGTGGGGGAGTTTTAGGTGAAATGAACTTTAGGTAATTTGGTCTCAGTGAAATGGTCTTTCAGTGAAGTGATACAAATCTGTTACAGATGGTACTAGATCTATTTTCAACATATACATGCTGATATATGGTTTCAAGTCCCAACCTATCAAGTTCTGACAATAACTTAATCCAGTATTACCTTCTCCATTATTTTTCCACAACATGAAAGTAGACTTAAGGGTCTATATGACTCTGGGTTTCTCCTACTACCCCTTTTCCTTAAAGACAGGCTTAATAAGTGCATGTCTCCAATCTTGACGAATCTCCCCATATTTATATGACTAGTGAATAACAAATATAATGACACCATAAGCTCTTGCTGAAGTGTTCTCATGTCATTGTTACTAATTCTGTCTCTTCCCTGTGCTTTGTTTGGATCCAGCATGTGCAGTTCTTTTTCAATAAAATCTAATTTGATTCCAGTATCCGCGGTTACCTGGATGTCACTAGGACAACTTATCACACCTTTTGTGGAGCCAAACTGTTTTGCATAAGATTTTGTAAATATATATATAATCTGTTGTGTCTGAGAATAAACTTTAAAATCTGCACACAGTTTATCAATTTGTATGTCTTTACTCCTTCCACATCTTATGTAAAAACGTTTCCTATTATGTTCAATATCGTTATATACATTTTCTTCAAATTTTTCTTGATCTTGTCTAACACTATGCTTATATGTTTGTCCAGCTTGTTTATTTCAGTTTTCAAAGTTGTAGTTTGACCTCTCTTCCATTTCTTATATTTTTTTGTCTCTCACCTTAATCAGATATTTTGTTGTTATGGAAATATATCCTGCTGATGTTGTATGCCTAGATCCTGATGTTAAACATTTTTTTGATTTTTTTTTGCACTCAGACAATTCGCTTTCAGAACTTTCCACATTCCATCTGCAGTTTTTCCACTGAACACCTCACTCCAGTTAGTTTTACATAGTGATTGTTTTGCTTCCATATAATCTTTGATTAGCATTCTGTTCCTTGGTTTAGATTTCAGTTTGCCAGAATTATCTAGCAACAAATTAACCATTATAACCCCATGATCACTGCACATCAACGATGGTAAAACTTGACTTGACATAACAGTAATATCTTTAGGAACACAATGTCTAGTATGTTCCGTCTCTTGGTAGCTTTTTTTTACAATCTGAAGCAATTGATGTCCTGAATACATTGTGAATAATTTCCTTACTAATGTTGAATCAATATTATTCCAGTCTGTTTCTGGTAAATTTAAGTCCCCAGCTAATATTACTCTTCCATCTTGTGTTTCATGCAAGAAATGTATGAATTCCTGCAGGCCATCTGCATTTGAATTTCATTGTCTATACACTCCAATTGTTATATGTTCCAGGATTGTCTTTATTGTCACAGTTAAACAGTGTATAGTGTTGGTGTTATCACTGAACATGTAATAATCACAGGTCTCATAACTATCTTTAATCCCTATCATAACACCTTCACCTGATTTTTTGTTAGAATTTCTTTTACAGTAAAAAGCATTTATACCCTGATAGAACTGTTTTCTAGTCATTGTTCTTTAACCATGTTTCAAGAACAATAACAACATAAATTTTGTAGGAAAATATCACATTTTCCAATAAAAAACTTTATTATTAATGCTCCTGGCATTAACAGCCATCAGAGATGCATCAAATGTTGCTATCTGTGAACTGTTAAATTTTCAACCTGGCAAAACCCTGCCTAGTGTTTGTCAAGTATTGCAAAATATCTGCTGCAAAATTTTTCTTCCCTGATCTTGACAAATGCACACCATCCTGTCTGAACACATATTTGCCCAAAACTAGGCTTGGATGCTTTACACATTTCCATTTTTTAAAACAGAACATTTTTCCATGTAGGTATTTACCTCAAAAATCTTTTCATTCTTAGTGACCTGGCTATCCTTTCTACAGATGATTTGTGAAAAATATGTCCTAACACCAGTATAAGCTATGCTATCTTTGAGGGCTGTCAGTTCCCTACTAACAGTCAGATAATCCTTGTGGATGACATCATTTGTATCAACATGAATAAAAATGGATCCGTACTTCCTTACATTAAGGCACTCCAAGGCTCATCTCACATCTTCTATTTTTGCTCCTGGCAAGCATAACACTATTCGATGTTCATTATCATCTCTGCAAATATAACTATCAGTTCTTCTGATAGTTAAATCTCCAATTACAAGAATATCTTTGCTGGCCAGCTCTGACAAATCTTTGGCTTCTAATACAGTAATGTCTGCTCTATCAATTGTTATGAAGGATACATCCTCATTACCATTAGTTTTATTAATCCCACTGTTTTCATTGTGTATTTAATTCTCATCCAGCTGGTATTGTAAATCCATAGCTTGAGCCATGTAGTCGACATCTGTCTTTCTCCTCTTTTTTCTTATAGTAATGTTCTTCAATAGTTCCATGTCCAATTTTGATTTCTTCCTTTATAATAATTATGCATTTTTCTGTAGACTGAAGGTTTTCTGATAGAAACATATTATCATTCTCTGTAACCTATGTGTTACATAACACGGCAGTTTCCTTTTTAGTATATATTCTCTTTCTTTTACAGTCATTAGTCAGTTTCTTTTTTTTTCTTGTTGTTTGTTGTGAACATCTTCCTTTCTTTCTTTTTTTGTTTCCTTCTAAAGAAACCAGATCCTCAGATTGTTAAACACTTGCATCCAGAGTTGTCAGGGGTATCGTCTTGTTTCATAGGGGTTGAATGATCTTTACAGACAATAGATGCATCATTTCCTAAATGTGTTCTGTTTAATCTTTGCCTAGCATTATTTTTTCACCAGTCCAGTCATTAATATATGAATCAACAGTTCTCCAAGCCATGTCAATTTCACAAGTGCAGTCATCATCATAAGTCTAGATTTACTTTTAACAATGGTAAGCAAATCATCCAACTTTTGACATGAGGAACAAAGATCACTAGTCTTATCAGCTGTTACTTTTAAATATGATAAAATATTATAAAATAAAATAATAAAAAATAAATAAAATAAAATGATAAAATATTTTAAATATGCATGTATTACACGGTACAAGATATTTGTGCATTACAAAACATTAATTGCATACTCATTTAAGGAATCCATATTCAGCTTCAAATTAATAAAATATTGTAAAAGAAAAGAATAATCAAAATCAGTGATCACAGAATTCAAAGAAAACTTAAATCAACGTCTATGATAAAAAAATCACACCAGCAATATACAACTAAATACTAAAGTAAGTACAGTAAAGTTGTTCTGAGCATACAAGCTCTAAAAGTCAAACGGAAGTTGTAATTCCTTTACATCTCACAAAAATGCACGTAGTAGCTTCTGCTCATTTTTGCTTGCAGTCACACTTCTTTTTAACAGTAAAGATCAATAAATCACAAACCAAGGTAGGATTTTTTAGATATGCTCAGGATTTCCTCTATGCAGTCTGTGTACATTTATAGCTGTCTAGGCCCCTTGGGGTGACTAGAGCTTGCTTGTCTGAAACATATCCTTTCTAATAGCCAACAGTGAAATTAAAGGTAAAACAACAAAATATGAATCAAAGTAAGTCTTGTTGACAAGCTATCCCTTCCTACCTACAAATAGTGAAAAGAGTGATAAAATAAAATATAAATTCAAATAAAACTTCTCTTACCATTCAACTCCACAGTAAGTCACAAACCAAGGTAGGATTGTTCAGATATGCATGTCTGCAAAAGCCAAGTTAACAATTTATGTCTGAACTGATGCTCAGTGCAGATCTCACATGGTATTGGTATTGTGCAAAGACACACAGCTTTGCCATCTGCATTTGAGAAACTGAAAGCCTATGGATTCCTTGGCAGACACATTGGTACTGCTTGCCTCACATAACAACAGAGTCATGTGTCATGCTCAAACTATTGATACAGGTCCAATGTTCAGCAATGGAAACGTTAATGACATGGCTTTTAATATTTATATTTTGTAGGAGAAATATGAAGAATTGTGACATATTATGAAACTGGGGCTTACATGATTTTAAAATATTATTGTACCAGGTGGGAATTGAACCCATTGGCTAAAACGTGGAAAAATGTGAAAATTATTTTATTAACTGACATTACCTCAGCAGAACTACATTTCCTGCATGGAAATTAGACACATAGTACTTTCAGAATGAATGGAGACAGACTTCAGAGAGGACTGAATACATGAAGTTTTAATTATTTCTGGGAATGAATTCCTATATAAAAATCAATATTTCTGTTTGTAAATATATTTCAGATGGATGCAGCTGAATGTGCTTATCAATACAGGTTGATTTATGTTGCATACATACTTCACAAGACCTAACTGTTCTAAACACATAGTCGGGATATGTGATGAGTCATGATGATTATAACAAACATATTGTGTCCATCATACATATGCAAATTAATTTTATATTAAATATCAGCATTGTTATATCTAGGAAATTGGATACACATTAGTTTGTAGGTTATATGTTAAACATTAATGGTATATGCTAAATAGAAAAACTTAATTATGCAAGAATTTATGATAAATATCTTGCAAGAAACAGGTTTAACATTATCATTTTTCTTTGGTGTTACAGTCCTAATCAAAATGTTGTGAGAAATGGGCTTCTTATACTCTTTGTAAAACATGTTTCATAGCTGTATTTGAATGGTTAATCAGCTGTGCTCTTTATCTAACATCATTGCACTTATACCTTGTGGCATAGAGGTAGTTCAATGCCAGGTGGAATTTCACCTCACAGTACTGCCTATATGCTGAGGAAAGCACAACATTGCCAGATGTGTTTGCTCTATCTAAGGCAGCCTAAGCTAAATGTTTCACTTTTTTTCCTTAGGTACTGAACCATGTTTACACACTGATAAGTGGAGAGCAAATGCAAATTAAAATGAAAAAAAAGAGAAAGAAAAGTACATATTGTGAATAATTGCAATGTGATCTCTAAACAGGATTTAAACAATGCTTCATGTGTCTTATTTCTTTCAATTTACTTCAATATTATTTTTCTCAATTTACTTTAGTTACATCTATATTTGACATCAGTTAGGTGCATTCCATGTTGTGGAGTGCTACACAACAACACCATGAACATTTGCTCTATATAAGGCAGCCTAAACTAAATTTTTCATATTTTTCCTTAGCCAATAAACCACGTTTGTGCACTGCTGAGCAGACAGCAAATGGAAAATATATTACAAAATAAATATATGCTGGAGAAAAAAGCAAAAAATTAATGAGATGCAGTGAATGGGTATACATAACAATGACTAGAGCAAGAAGTGCATTCAAATGAAGCATTCATCTTTCTCACATTTCCTTGAAACATCAGATGTACGTTGTGGAACACATTATCAGGCTTGTAGTTATTGACAAATAATGCAAAAGTGGACAGACAAAAGATCACATGTTGTTATCAGTAGTGAGAACAGTTGCTTTTTAAGCAATAACAAAATTGTATCAAAATTCAGACAACCCTCTATTATCATTTAAATAGCTTAAGTAGACTTGAACCATGCATCGGATGTTCTTTATCTCTAAGCGTGCCGCACTTACATCTTTTGCTACAGAGAAAGTTACCTGTCAGATTTGTTTTCTTCCCCAAGTATTATTCAGAGTGCTGACATGAAAGGGAATTTTGTGCTGCCAAACCATGCACAAATGTAGAATGCAATATTTTTCAGAAACATTCAAACAGCCTTTTTGGGGAATGATAACTTGAAGACATATTAATATTTACATAATTTCAAATGACTGATCTGTCTGTCAGTTTTAATCAATACTAACCTTACTTGAGTTTCCCACACCAAAACATTCATACAACAAAATGATTGTCAAGATTTAGTATGAACTCCCTCAGTGAAGTGATCCGGGAACAGATTTTTATCTCTGCATCTCCTGTACTGTTTCACTAAACTCAATACCTTTGCACATTATGCCACAGAGATATAACTCAGTACTGTCCAGACTGCTAAACATAGTGCATCAGTGCCAGTACTCATTGCTCTATTGATGGCAGTTAACTAAGATTCATTAGTTTTCACCTTGAGCAGTGAAATGCAGTTCAGTGCTATTGAACACTGTCAGTCAATGTAGCACAATGCCAAACAGCATGCAAATGATACATGGAAAAAAAGGCAGCCCAAATACTTTAAATTTACATTTCACGTGTTTAAGCAACTTTGTTATCTTGCAACAGGGGCCTATACGGATTTGAACCCTCAAACAGGGGTATCGAAAACAATCATTTAAGAGTATTTCCCAGAGTGGTCATATACAAATACATACATTAGCAAGGAGGAAAAGAGTTTAGCTGTAATGATAATGTGGCATTGTATCAATTCACATTGAAAGTGCAACAGAAACAAGTTATTAAGTTATCCTTTCATATTTTACAGTAAATATCTGGATTATTGGGATATTGCAAACAGGATACCAATGTACTCACACAATATAAAACAAAGACTGTAAACACTACAGGTGTATCCCTTTCATTCTGCAAGGTGCCTCATTCCCTTATCTATACTTTCTTAATAGCAAGTCTATTTCTGTTCTATTGCCATATGTTATCTTTACCAATGCTTAAAGTAGTCCCTTGAAAATGAACATTTCTTACTAAGGGGCAGTACTTGTGTTCATTAAAGCAAGCATTTGAATGTTAGGACCATCAATCTCCTAAATCACTCAATGTACTTTCAGACATTTTGGTAAGTCTCTTTTCCTTGACACACCCTCTGTAGACTGTGAAAGCTGATTGTTCTTGCATTCAGTATAATCAAAGACACCTGCAAACCATTAACAGGGAAACTTCTCAGTGCTTGTCCTTACATTACTGGGGTGTGTGCATGTAATCGTGTAGGTCCTTACACCATGTTTACATTTCTTACACTTAATGCAGATTGTGGTATTTAGGAATGCTAATGATTATACAGCTCACTTGCATACTCATAGTGCTCGCTGACTTTGTACTGTATAAAGGTAATTGCGTAGCTAATGCCCTTATATCATACTGGAGAGACTGTTTTGATCTAGAGAGCTCAATACTGCTAAAAAAACTTTTAGACAATTATCTGTTTTCTACACTGCTGTATTGTCAAGGTATATAGATATTTATTATATAATAATTTTAGTTTAGCATTAAAATGTGAATTGCACTGACTGATGAAATATTTTAAATGTTTTTTTCTTTTATCCCTTTGTTTTTGCATAGCCATGTCTGCATTACAAAAATGTATGCTGCAGAATACTACATGACCTATTTTTAGTTTTTTTATGTTAGCATATTTATTGCAGATGAGTGTATTTAACCTTCTAGGAAGGTCTGGAATTTTTACTTGTGTTGGCAGAAAAAGAAAAATGTGTTCTGTTTGTGGATTTTTACCTGACTGACCTCCACAGCAGTGGATATGGCAATTATAATAGTTTTGTGTTACATTTCTACTGCTACATTTTTAATTGTTATTGTTAATGCTGCTATGTATTATACAGTTAAACCTGTGTTATCTCCATTACAGAAGTGTTATAGATTAGTGTTGATATTTGGTTTTGAGAAATCTATTTTAGGTGGGGAAGGTGGTTGTTCTAACTTAAATGTAGTCATAGGGAGTAACTAAATTTTATATTATTTGTGTGCATGTTGGATGCATATAGATGCACTTAACTGAACTTACAGCCATCTTGAGTATTATTTATGTAATTATCTGTATCTGTTTTCTGTTTCATCTTATACAAGGATATGGGACCCACCATGTAGTGACTCAGAAATAACATCATTATCCAGGCCTTATGTTGACATGGAGCTTATCTGTTAGGGAGAGGTAGAGGTGACCAATTTGCCTGACACAGAATATGGAAGCAGGTGCTGGATGACATAAATGCTGTTGGAGGGCATGGGCAAACCTACTCCCAGGTATGACACTGGGTAAGTGACATGAAGACGTATTCCTGCAGTACAGGGGGCTGCAATTGCCTAGGAACAGGTGGCTAGGGGGAGTGGTCCTGCGACCAAACTAATAACTGAAACAGAGGAGTTCTTGTCCACTGTCAGAGATCCACATAGCTCAGCAGAAGGTTCACACAGAATCCTTGACATTGGTACAGATGTGGATGACAGACCCAGAGTGTCACAAGCAAAACTTCCAGGTATGCAAAATGCAGGTGTCATTGTTATATCTTTAGATACGTATATCTAAGATGTCTCATATAGAGAGAGACAGCAATAACTATGAATCAGACGACAGTCATACAGAAATAGTGGGGGTAGTTTTGGGGGTGGGGGAGGAAATTCAACTGTTCATTACATTTTTGTATAAGAAAAAATTTTAATCTGCACGTTAAGGGGATTTCTTTCTTTTTCTTGTTTCATTTGCATTGTGATACTTATTATCCTTCTTTCCTTCCCCTTTCTCACATAGAGGCACTTCTGGATTGAAGGCTACAAGCCCATCTGTACATAATGAGCACACATTTAAAGTGTTCAATTGAATTTAATTCAGCTGCTTTTACTATATTTTTGTTATTAAAGTGTTCAATTGCATTTTATCTGCTGCATTTATTACTGCTTGTTAGTAGCCTAATTACATTATAAGTGTTATTCTAAGCCTTGTAGTTCTGATTTAAACATGTGGATTCCAAACTAGTTATCTTACAAAAGGAAGGTTTGTGGTCTACAATCTTGTGGCAGGAGAGGTAGCTTACACCCTTCTAAGTTGGGAATTTCCAGTTGAAGGCTTATTGGGTCTATTATTCTAAAAGTGTCTTAGTTCTAGTTCAAGCACTTGGACTCCAAACCAGTTATTTTTACATTAAGAAGGTTTGTGGTTTACACTCTTCTGGGAGGAGAAGGTAGCCTCCATCCTTCTGTGTTAGGACTTGTTGTGTTTCTTTGTTGAATATCTGCACTTCATTGACCTTTTTCAGTATATAGCTAAAGCTGCTGCTCTCTGTGCAGTAGCGCATAGAAGTGATCTGTCTTACTGACCTATTCAATATTTAAATTTCCCTCACTCCTCCTTGGTAGATCAGTAGACATGAATATGCATTTCCTAACTCTCTCTGTGGCCATTCTGGTTGAGATGGGTATTCAGAGGCATTGAAACAATTGTCTCATGTACACTAACAACGCATTTATTCTTAATAAAACAGATAAAGTATGCGAGAGGTATAAATATTCTAATGCTGGAGGCAAAACTCTCTCATACAACTAAAACTAATCATATAGAGGCTGTCAGTGACACTTGCACCATATATACTGCACAGGGTAAAGACCCTACACATAAAATTACTTATTCCAAGGCACTTACAGGTAGCCTTCCTAAAACACTAAGAACTCATGCACAGCACAATCAAAAAAGGGTCCCCAACCATCATGTAAACACTCAATTAAAACACCACCCACAGCTACACACAGTAACATTGTGTCCAGTGCCTCTACTGCTAAGCCCTTAAGGTAAACCAGTGCATACCCAAATTTCCTGGTCATTGATGATTCTATAGTGAGGCATACTGATGTCCCCCTCAAAAGCCTGAGTAAGAAGACAGTCACACTCAGCTGCCTTTTCAGGCTAAGATCCATCAAGTCACACAGGCACTCAGGTCATTGAACCACATATACCAGTTTGACTCTGTCATAGTCGCATAGTCCATGTGGGTGTTAATGACCTGAGACATACCTCCTTTGACTATATGAAGTGAGACATGATTGAGATTACTGATTATGTGCGTTAAGGATGATGACATGTTACAAACAGAATATGATTGATTTTAACAATTCTAGTATCAATCCAAGGCGGTACAATATTTGATGACCTGGGAGGACATGTTTGACAGATCATGCTGCTTTGCTTGGGATTGTCTGCACTTATCCCATCTAGGCTTTTGGATATTGACAAAGACCTTTTCCACCCCCATAATGCCCATTTTAGGCAATGCCAAACTGATAAACCTCCCAACTTAGCTGAATCTATGAAGGAATATCTGAAGGGGGTACTGCTCCATGCTAGAAGTCTTAACAAGAATCTCCACTCCCTGCAAGTCTTCCTCTCCCTGCAGAGTGTAGCTATCTAGGTAGTAATGGAGATAAGGTATGAAGTCAAGGAGAGTACCTTGGCAGTGCAAGGTTATAATGCCTTTCCCACCTTTAGACCAGTTACTGCACAGAAGGGAACTAAAGACAGAGGAGTCTCAGTCTATATTAAAACCAACCTTGCATCCAAACTAGTTAACGTTTATGACCCACTGGAACTCATACATGTGCAACTCACCATAAACAGGGTCTTGTACCATATCATTGCAGCCTTTATGTCCCACTCCAAGTCCTTGGAAACCCATACTACCTGTTTCAATGTACTAGAGTCCCTCACCAGTCACATTCTAGAACAGCTGGTCCAGTCTCCTACCAGGGGTACAAACATCCTTGACCTTGTTCTCATGACAAATTTGAAAGACAAGCCACCCTGGTGGAATCACAATAACAATCGGCTATTCAACAAAAGAAAAAATATTGGCCAAGCATAGGAGAAACAAAGCCATACATACCAAAAGTCCCCTGACCAATCTGTACAGGCAGCTAAAAGGATTAATTAATACTTCAAAAGCTAAATTTGAAGTAAAAATAGCTTCTCAGGCAAAGGATAACCACCAATTTTTCTACAGCTATGTTCATAACCTCAGAGGAAATATGCAACAATACTCAGAGCTTATTGTAAATGGCATCACCCACAGTGAGCAGGAGGCCATTGCCAACCTTTTGGCTGACAGATTCAGCTCAAAAGGAAGTACTGCATACTACAATCCCCCAACCATTTCTATGGAGCAGGTTATCAATACACTTAATATAATTCCCTATTCAAGCATTATAGACACGCTCACTAATTTAGGTATAAACCCTTTTATCACCCACTGGATAGCCAGGACTGAGGAGGTCAAAAATAGGTGAGGCCAATTCCACCCAGAAGCCAGTCACTAGCAGAGTCCCCCGGGGCTTGTTACTGCACCAGCTCCTTTTTGGCATCTGTTTCTCTGAAATGGAAGCAAATGCTGAAGTTTTATGGATGACTAAGGTTACAGATGATTGCAAGCTGGGGGTTATAGTCAACTATCCTGCAGACACTAACATTCTTGAAGAAGACCTATCTCTGACTAACAAATGGTGTCAAAACAATGGTCTTAAACTCAATGCTAAGAAATGCATAATTGTACCATTTGAGAAGTCATCCATACCATCTAATTGCCAAGCTGATAATACGTCCCTAAGAGATGACCCAGTGTTCAGTGATCTGGGTACTCAAATAAACAGTATTCTTACCTTTGACCACCATGTGGCCAGAGATGTGAGGAAATCCTTTCATGTTGCACAAGTTATAAGTAAGGGCATGGTATCTAGGTCAAAAGAGATCATTATCCCACTGTACCCCACTCTTATCAGACCAATCATAGAGTACAATGCTGCCCTCAATATGTACCTGATCAGGAATATGCAGCAACTAGACCATCAGAGATTCCTTACAAAAAGAATGCAAGGTGTAACAAACCTGCCTTATGTAGAACACCTATATTTTAGGCACAGTCAGTATGCCTACACCTACCCATGACACAGAAACCTCTGATATAGGCCAGACTGAGGGTGACACAGTTGATCAGGCTAGTGTGGTTAGTCTAGTTGCAGAGCTAGTTGCTTCTAATGGTAGCCACTTTGAGAGCATGGTGCCACAGAGGAAGGTTGGTAAGTCTGCTTGATGGATGCCTGTTGTCCACTCTCATCCTAATGCTGGTGTGTCATTAAGTGCCACCAGATATATGTGTAAGTCTAGAGTGGAGGCTCAGGCATACTCCACCAGGGCCTTGGAAGACATAGTCTGACTGCCCAACTTCATGCGTTCTGATGTGAGTGACACCCTGTGACACGTGGGCAACTCCTTAGGATGAACAATATGCTGGATCAGGCAGTGTCTGTGATGGAATGTCTGTTGGGGAGGGTGGGCATCCACATGACCAGAGAGCCACTACATCTTCTGGTCTTAGCAGACATGGCCATGCAAGATCCCACTTCAGTAGTGACACTACATCTACTGCTCCATCAGTGGCAGGCCACGGTGTCATGGTCCTGGTCATAGTCATGAGGAGACCTCATCTAGAAGACATTGCTCACATTTGGGTAGCACCTTGACTTTTATCCAGGGCTGTATAGGTAGCAGTGCAGCTGCTGGCAAAGGTGGCTCTTTTGTTTGGGGGTGACGATGTTGAACTGAGTACTCCATCATGCGTAGCCTGCACCTGTCCAAAATTCAAGAACGCAGTGCTAGCACAATGCTCGCGTGTGTCTTTACAAACACACACACATATAGAAAAAAAGTTTTTCACTTGCCCATTCCACTTCATGCATGTGCAATCCATCTAAACTATACAGCTGTTGTTACTGTTCCTGAACTCTGTATACTCTGATAGATACATATGCTTCTTACTTGCACACATTCACTTTTTGGTGACAGACTTTCCCTCCTACCACCCCACCATGCAAATTATGATGACTATGCCCTGCCCTCTGCACATGTCTTTGTGACTTAGGGCTGAATATATGTCTGATGCACGCAGCGCATAGCTGATGCTTGTTTATACACAAGCTTGCATTTATCAATATGCATTGCAGAAGAAAAGCTGTTGATTTCTCCATCATATTCATTTGTGAATATTGTCATAACAGCACTGGAAGCATTAGTTACTGCAGTCTTTCCCTTTGGTATAGTAGTGCAAATGAGGGTATTATTGACCTGATCCATGTTTTATACATGATGGACAGCTGAAATGCTTGATGCCCAGTATTGTTTGTAAGTGAATATAGTAAAAATCTGACAGACGAAATATTATGACATAATTGTACACATCAGACAAATGCTCTTCTTAGGGACATATACATATTTCCATATGACAGTAATTAGTTCTATACCTTTTTTTTTTCGTTACAGGTTCCACACTTCCCTTGTTAGTGCAGGTACACATTGTGTAATTGGGAGTTGTCTCGGTCTACTGCCATCAGAACACAGCCATTACATGGTTAAGTAAAGGTAATGCTGCTTGAAAGACATCAATTTTCCTATTTATACATGGGTAGGATCTTAGGCTTTGAGCTAGGTAGTGAGTGTGTGAGGTATCCTTTGCCTCTTAACCAAAGCCACAGCATACTCTGCATGACTCCACCTGTCAGCACCATCTGCAGATGGTGATTCTCTTTCAGACTCCTCATCTGAGCCTGCTTCTGCTGGCCCAGCCTGTGGTCCTTGAAACTGTGGTCCAAGCCCTTGTTGTCCTTGTTAAAGCTGTTTCCTGTTTAACATGGCACAGATTATATGTGTTGTAGTGCAGTGCATCTCCCGATGTATCTAGACAACAGAAGCTTGATTTCATCACTCCAAACCCACATTTCACAATATTCCCAGTCTGAGCATGGTCTTGTTGTATCCTTCTTCAGTGAGGTTGTGTGGGTTTTTCATGGGTGTCATGAGTCAGGGCTCCAGTGCATAACCTGCATCCCCCACATCCCCCACTAGATGTTCTTGAGGAATGTCACCCGTAGCAAAACTGGTGTACAGCTCATGTGTGCGCCATGTGTGTGAGTTGTAGAAATTTCCTGGGTTACCTGCACAGACATTGTTGATGATTCCTTGGGCATAACAGACAACATGACATTTTACAGAGTGGAAACCTTTTCTATTGAATTACTTCCTTCCCTGTTCTCAAGGTGGGACTTTTATTTCTATGAGTGTGCAGCCAATGGCTCCCAACACTTCAAGGAATTGTACTACTGCATTGAAGTCCTGCATGGTTCTTGCTCTTTCATGCAGGGTTTGTGGGAAACAGATATGCTCCCTTGCATGTAGTGGCATTGCATTTAAAAATTGTTGTGATATTCTAGAGCCTGATGCGTGTAACACCCATAATATACCCCCTATGGGTCTCTGGAAAGTACCAGTAGGTAGTATATGTAATGTTAAACATACCTTTGGTTCCACTGGGATGGGTTCTCCATGATTTTCATGGGGCCTGAGGTGTGGGCAGCAGAGGTTGCATATTCCCTCCAGTGTTCCCCTGTCTGCCCTGTATCTCTCAACCATTTCTGTGTCATGCAGTCTATAAGTCACATGGGATCTAAACACCCGTCTTCTTCTTGCTCGAGGCCTGGCATCAGCAGTAGCAGCACCCTGATTTAAAGCCTGTTGCACATATGGCACAATAATAGCAGCAGCAAACCCTAATATGCTTTTTCTAAGTGTAATTGTGTTGTATTCCAAAGAGTTTTGGTGTACATGGCAAACATCTACACTGAGTATAAATGATTACTTTATAGCTTCCTGAATAGCTCCACCATGTTGGATTGGTTAATTAGCATGTTCTTCATCCCTTTATGTTTTCATTAGCATATTCTGCCATTTATCTGTGTTTGGTGGCTCTACACACAATACAGAGATGCTTAATAAATACCAGATAGTGTGCTATCATGTAACTTTTAATGAATCTGGCCCATAGTAACATTTTGAGATACTCCCTTTATTTTCTAACTTATGCAAACTGAAGAAAATCTCTGACATTCTAAATATGGTTATTAAACTAATCAAGTAATTTTGAGATAGCATTTTTATAAGGCAAAGCAAATGTGTAACAACTTTAATTTTTGTACTTTGAGATGTAGAGTGGTATTCATAATATTTACATGAATGCATTAATGTGACCTGTGCTGTTCTCACATAAGGGTAGATCTGACACAATTCATAAAGGCCGTTTACATTAATGTGCAATGGCCTTGTATAACCTTATGCAAATGAAGTAATAATGAGATGGTAATTAGAAATGATGTAAAGCTTTATATGCTAATAAGCCCTCTTCCCACCAGTTAGTGACTTATAGTCAGATTTTGATACATTCTCTCACCGTCTGTGAATACATTATAAAAGGCAGAATCACACCATTTCTACCTACTTTATAATTGGTGAAGATGCTGTCTCTTGCTGCTAACTTAGCTATTTTCCAGTGTGAGCTGCTTGTCTTGGCTGAGACAAAACTCATTGCACCCAGTGGTGCTCATCGGTCAAGAAAGTGAAGCTATAGATAGAGAATAAATCATCATAATTTTGATAATCAGAAAGTCCTTGATAGTTTCAGGGTGGACAGGGATATTGTAAGGGTCTTATTGAGCATGCATGGTCCCTATAGGGGCACTGGAGAAGTGTGCCCCTTCTATAACTGTAGATATTAAGGTATGTATAGTCCTCAATGCACTTGCACCTGACCTTCCAGAGACAGAGTGGAGACACACTGGGTATTTCCCATGCTTCTGCCTCAAGGATTCTTCAGCAATTCCTGGATATACTCTTGGCATATGTGGTATCAATACATCTAGTTCCCCGTGTCACTTCAGGACTGAACCTGGACTCTGCATGCCTGTTATGGGTGGCACGTTTCTCTGAGGTGCTCGGTGTGATTGATTGCACCCATGTTACCATTAGTGCTCCATCTGGTCCACAGGTGCAGTGGTGCTGAAATAGAAAGGGCTACTTTTCCATGGACTGCCAGGTAGTGTGTGATACGGGGGGGGGGTGCATCACCAATGCATCTGCCCAGAATCCAAGCAGTACATGCAATTTCCATATCTGGCACACTAGATCACTCTACCACCTCTTCCTGCATGATCGGAATGCCAAATGCTCATCTTGTTGTAAGCAGAAATTGTTATTTTTGTCATTTATTTAGTCATTCATAATGGAATACATTACTTAATACTAAACCACTTTTTTTTGGTCTTCCCCCTTTCCTCTTTTTTTCTATTTTTCAGGTAATGCAGGATATTCACTTGAGCTAAAGCTCTTGACACCAATGAGGAATCAACAGCAGCTGCAGAAGATAATTTTAAATTAATACAGCCCTATCCCAAGCTCATATTATCATTGAGAGAGTGTTTGACATAGGTACAAGGTACAGGATTTGATTTTGGTCTTGGGCTATTGGGTAGGCTTAAAATGGCCCTTCAAGGCAGTTAGCCTAGTATTCATCTATGAACCTGTGAACATACGACATGATAAAATTCCATTTCAAATGCCTGGATGAGTTTGGGGGAGCCCTTCAGTTACCCAGCTACTGCACACAGGATGTTAACTGCATGTTGCATTCTGCACAACATGGTGTTTATGTGACCCATGTTGTTACTGTACCTCCCAGGGCAGGTCCTACTGTGATTAATAATGGTTATCCTAGAGCAGTAAAAATGAACTCCATGTGGCAGACTTATGCATGGTATATGGCTGAGCAGGTGGCATCTAGTCTAGAATAACAGACCATGACATTCAGGTTAATGTTTCTCTTTTTGTAAAAAAAAAAACACATAGAGTATAACTGATACATGCAGTGATATCTGTGAGCTGTGCTGTATGGTGCATGATTTACTGTCTCTGTTCATCTGACATTCCTTCTTTAAACATTTTTTTCAGTGATGTCATAAGGCATTATAAGGAATATTTATATTTTTTACTGTTTGGAGAAGAAATGTTGCTTAAGGACTGTACATAAGCATGTACATACTGAATCTGATGAAATGGCAATTTATTAAAAAGGTTATTTCAGTAGTTGACTGCTTGGATTTCATAAAATTGTTATGCATTAAAATTTCTAAACTTGCATTTACTTGAGCTCATAGTTTGCGCTAGAATGGAAAATGTATTGCATGCTTTTTATAATTATGCAGTGTTTCTTCAGTTTTAACTATGACATATAAAATTGATTTACTGCTTTCTCTCTTAAGGTACTGCACATCAGACTGATTCATTGAACACACATCTATGATATGTAGGCAACCATCCTCCATGTCTTCTATGTGCAGATGAAGAGGTTTCCTTCAGTCACAAGAACAACGATGCTTACAGAGAGTAAACAAAGTTGCTTGTGAATATGCAGACATGATTCTGAAGTAAAAAAGCATCATTCCCCAAAGAAATGTGTTGAATAATAACTGACTTTTTAAAATGTACTTTGTAAGTATGAATCCAGAAGTAATTCATAAATAAGTATAATACACAACATAATATAATTTCATTATAAAACTGCAGCCAATCAATATCAGGAAGATATTTTAAATGTGCTACCATTTCATGCATTACACCAGCTTATCTCCTCATTATCAGTAGACTGTAAAAATCATCACCATTTGATATCAATATACTGATTGTTCATGGGTTCCCAGTACAATTTCACAGAATAGTTTGTTTTCTGAATAAAGATTTAATAAAAATAAGAAATCAGTATTAATAAAGGATGTAGTGATGTACTACATTATGAGTCAATTTATTGTCTCCATTTCTTGCTTGTCGCTCTGCCTTCCCTCTCTCTTCCCTCTGTCTTTTTCTGATTTTAATTATGAATTACTTTGTCTTTCTTTTTTCATTTCTCTCCCATTTATGTTCATTTTTCTATAGGTGTAGCAGCCCAACCATGTTCCCCCATGGTCAGGTAATGTTCAACCTCTGCCTATCCTGGGACATCCTCACAGGCTCAGAGAGGTGCCACCAGTCCTGTAAGCACCCTGGCACAGTGCAGCCTAGTAAACCATATAGACCATGAGCTTCTGGGATTAGTTGAGGGTGTGGTGGAGCTGGTACAAGACAGGCATCTATGGCCAATCCACAATGCTCTTCAGTGTGTGCAAGGCCCTCATCGGCACTGACCACTGCTCAACCTCAGCCCTCCATCTCTCAACATTGGGGTCCTCCACTGCAACACCATCAGGTAGTAGAAGTGTTTGAGGCCTTGTGCGCTGGATGAGCTCTTGTGATGAAATTGTCTTTATCTCTGTCCTTCATTAATCCTCTTTTTTATACCCACTAACCTACTTCCTACCCAAATTACCATATTTCATTAAAAAATGTGAAAAATATGGGGTCTATACCCTACAAAAATATAGTACCCCTTCTCTGCCACATCCTTCAGCACAACACTCTTGATATGTTCCTTCTCCAGGTCTCTCTTTGTTATGTCTCTCCTTTTTCAATATTTCCTAAACAATCAGGGTGTCCACATAAGGATACCCATATAGAAAATATATAAACCCACTTTATATTTTTTGAAAGTTATGCTTATGCATTGTGTCCATCTATAATACTCAAAGTTTTCTGAAATAACATGATCACTTACATTTTCACATAATACTTCACTCATAGTTAAGAATTAACTTCACCAACTTTATGCATTTCATGAAAGCGAGTGTTTTTTATCAACAGCTTTCACATTTATGTAGTCAGCATAAATAACTTGCTCTTGGTGTATTTACATATAGGCATAGCTGCACTCTTTAAAAATAGACACTAAAAAGTATAAACCTTAGGATTATGAATGCCACCTGTCATACCTCTCAACCTCTTAGCACAGGAAATCCACATTAAGCTAAAATTAATGGGAGACACAGGTTCCAAAAATAGGGATAGATTTTTAAACATTGCTCTTATAAACTTAGAAAGTTGGTAAAAAAATTGTTTTTCATTAGCATGCATTTTCTGAAGTATATGGAGTATGAAACTCAAATGTCTCTCAATGTTTATTGACTTCAGTCTTCAGTGATTTTCTGGAAACCCTCAGATTTTATACGGAAGAAACCAAAAATATGAGGCAAAAAATCTGGACATATGTTCTTTTTGGTACTTTCAGGATTATTACTAAACTGTCTAATACTGCAAAGTTGTTTAATAATTTGCGTCTCACTTTTACCAATATTTAGGAGACAATTTTAAGCTTAATGTAACAGCCTGCCAAGTTACGTTTGAGTAAAAATCTTTATGACAAAATCAACTCAGCACATAGGTGATATCTGAAAGTTTTTTTCATCGTTGTGTATTACTTCCCATGTAAGGGCTTCACTCATCCCCCATTAATCCAATAACTCAGTAATCTGTGAGGGAAATACAATACCTTACAAAAACTGCTTTCTCTCTGAGGTGCTTTTTTGCAGAATGGTCAATGAAAACGTAAATTGATGGCATAAATGACTAACTATTACCCAATCCTCTTTTCTACTTTGTTAATTTCCTAAGTGTTGACTAAAGTTTTGTCACATAGTTCTATGAGTACTAACATCTGGAAATATACTGCTATCACATGCAGTTAACATACAAGTAGACCAGAGCTAACACAGCTGCTAAAATCTGATACCTTTGTTCTAAGTCACATGTCAAAATGCCTTCAGGTCTTTGAGGTCATGCAATCTCATGGCAATGGAAAATTTGGGTTTCAAGAAAAATCTACTACTCCATTACCCCAAAGTTTGGTGACCTCAGAGCTTGTATATTTATTTGGTAAAGGTATGTAAGGTTCAGCTTCCCAACATGTCTTACTTCAGCATTATATATGTCATTACTTGTACATCAATGCATAATCAAGCTTAGCACCAGCCATTTTATAATTTTATATCATCTTAACTGACTAAGCTCACTTAGCTCACAAGACAAATGCTTATTTTATTATGTTGTAAGTCATGCCAACATTTGGTTACCAGTTGTGTAACTCAGTGTTGGGCCTGTTTTTGTTTAGATAGTTGTTTTCCTGATATTCATTCTGGATACTCAGTGTAGATTATCATATTATTTGAAAACTGCAGGACTGGACCTATTATTATAAAATGCAATATAGCCAGCTAGTGTAGGAACTTTGGCAACTTGATAGAATGGAACAATTCTCTAGATCTGCCACATTCTTACTGCCAAGCCATAGCAAAGCGTTACCTATTTTTTCTCATTTTTTTGAAACTTTCATCTGAAACATTTTTATTTCTATAACAAAAAAGAGAGAGAGAAAGAGAGAGAGAGAGAGAGAGAGAGAGAGAGACACTGGCCTTCTGGTTAAACTTTTATGTTGGTTCCTTTACATGAGGGCCTCTTGTCACCAGTAACCCTGATATTCATATCACTTTCATCTTAATTAGTCTCCTTTATGATGTTTTGTTTTTCTTTTTTTCTTTGAGCTTAATTTCAAACAAAGTAATCATTTGCAGCAGAATGTAATAAATTTATCTAGAAAGATGTCACTGTTAAAATGTTATGCTAACAATGGTATTTTTTTGTTTACATCTGACATTGTATGACTATGTTTGGCCCTTCTTCCTTTGTAGTAGGTAAATATTTAACTATTAACAGCCAAGGTACAATATATTCATATGAGTGACCTATTTTACATATGTACAAACAGAAATATTATGAGAACTGCAAAGGGTTAAACCAGTTTCAACAAAATCTTAAGTAACAGCAAGCAATAAATAAATAAATCACCATGATTTTCTTCATACCATATTCATCTCTGAAAATCAGCATATCCATTTACTGCACAAGCAAGAATCCATTTGAGCAAACAAAGGAGGATTAAGGTGCTTTTTGACAGCTTTGAGTAAGTCAAGAATATGTTCCTCCAGAGAACTGCTTGACTGGCATACACTTAAAATATATTTGCATAAACCTTACTCTGACAAAAGTTCAGCATTATCTCAATGAAATAAAATATAACGCCTAAATTTTATTACACAAAAGTCTGAACTACTGAAAAAAAGTTTTACAGACTTCAGTGACCAGAATTAACTATTTAGACTTTTACAGATGACAACTGTAAATTTCATATTTTAGGTCCAGAAAATACAACTTCCAGTGAGAAAGTTATAGGGATAATCAGAAAGTTAATATTTCTGTGGAAAAAGGGGTTGCAACATTCCTTAGAATGTCCACATGAAGAAAGGTGTCAAAGGTATGAGCAAGGTTGAAGTAGGCAACATGGACAGTGTGGACCTTGTTTAAATTTTCCATGACTTTGTCAAATAATTGGACAGGTTGAATAGGCATTACTTCCTCTTAAATCTAAACTGAGTGGGGCCGAGGTTCTAGTGGTCGCCTTTGCTGTTGTTATTAATTCAGCAATAATACACTTCATAAGTTTATAAATAATGCTGAGACTGATAGACCTGTAATTATTATTCTCCATTGTTAGTCAAATGGCGTCAGATGTGCAGCTGTATCTGTTCTTCAAACTGCATATACATAACATGTGGCAGATTAGGATTAAGAAGATGTTGACTGTATATGGTGTCTGATATCTGGAATATTAGTGGGACCCACAAAGTTAATGACTTTAGTTTAGGAAAGAGCAGAAGCCACTTGACCAAAATTAACAACAGGTGGCATAAATAAATGGAAATTACGGGATAAGATAGGATGCATGGGAGCTGTGAAACTGGAGCTAAAGAATATTAGCTATTGTTTCTGGTTTGGGGAGAAATACAAAACTGAAGATAGGTTCAGACCAGAACTGCTTGTTGCTTCTGAGTTTCCTAATGTCACTGAAGAGGATCTCATGGTTGTCCTTAGTACTGAAAATAACTCTAAGGTCATAACTGGCCTTGCACTTTCAAATTGCATGCATCAGGGTTTTGCTTTATACTTTGATGCTGCTTTTATAGTATGGAGGAAGCAATTTAGGAGCATAGGATCATAGGAGGTTATTAGGCTAATGGCCTTGGGGCCCTTACAAGCCTAGCCAAGAGTTTATCTCAAAAAAGAAACCTTAGTCAGCACCTGTCACCCCTGTCAGTGAGGGACACAGGTGGAACTCTTGGGACAAATTTGTGGTTTCCCGTCCACTCATCAAGGTTACACTTGAAGAGGGTCAGCGAGGTGCTCTGTTTGACATGCATGGGAAGTCTATTCCAGAGACAGGGCAGCCTGTGGGAGACAAACCTGTCTCTCCAGCAGGTTTTGTTGATGTTGCATATTAGATTCAGACCTTTTGAGTGTGCATTGCCTGAAGAGTTAGACTTGTGGATATGGAGCAACTCTAGTAGGGCGGGGTCCACGATTGCCTTGTAGGCAAGACACAGATCACCCCTGAGAAATCTGTATGATACTGAGTAGAGTGATAGTGATTTGAGCCTGTCTGCATAGGACAGGTGTTGAAAGCCATGGATTCTCTTTGTGAGGTATTTCAGTGGACTTTCCAGTTGATGCAGATGTTTGGAGAGGTACATCCCAAATGGGGCGTTATACTCAATCATTGGTCTAATGAGGGAGGAGTATAGAGAGCTTATAACCTCCCTTTTACTGGATGAAATCCCTTTACTTATTAGATGAACCAAGTAAAAGGCTTTTCTGATCACTGCCGCTACATGATGGTCAAATGCGAGGTTGTTATCAACCTGAGCGGTCAGGTCTATCACCACAGGTTGTGTGCTTAGGGGGATGTCATTAATGTGGTAATCGGTAGGGGTCGTGTTTTTGCCGAATGGTATGATGATACATTTTTTTCATTTAGCTTGAGGCAATGACTTTGGAACCAGTCATTAGTTGCTGTGAGACCCTCTTGCAGTATGTTAACATTATTTGAGGAGTCAATGGCAACACCAAACTTACAGTCATCCACAAACTTGGTCAGCCACAGGCCTTTTTTCTTTGTCTGGATCTCTGATAAATAGATGCCAAACAGTAGGGGTCCCAAGACAGATCTATGGGGAACTCCACTAGTGGCAGTTCTGCTATGGAGGTGGAGGTGCCTATTTTGACTTTGAAGGTCCTGCTGGTGAGCCAGTTGGCCACCAACCTGATGAGATAGGGATTTACTCCAAGTTGTGTTAGTTTTTTGATGATGTCTGAGTGGGAGATTGTGTCAAAGGTCTTGGCCAAGTCAAGGTAAGATGTATGCTGTGACTTTCCCTCATCCAGGGCCTTGGTGACAGTCTTAAAGAAGTCAACCAGGTTCAGCAGGCAAGATCTGCCCTTGATAAATCCAAAACTGGTGGGGGTCAAGTGCTTGGATATTGCCTATGTCCTTGTTTATGAGATCCATAATAATACACTCCATAGCTTTACAGATTAGACTTGTCAAGCTAATGGGGTCATAGTTTCCAGGGTTAGCAGTGGCACCACCTTTGTGTAAGGGGATGACAATGACAGTTCTCCACTCTGCTGGAATGAAGCCTGTACTTAAGTTGTGGTTGAACAGGGTGCCGAATGGCAAAGCCAGTTCTTTCTGGAGATGGTGGAGAATACATCATGGGATGCTATCAGGTCCAATGGAAGCTGTGTTCTTTGCCTTGGATAGGGCCTGCAACACATGATCTATGGGCCTGTGACACATAATCTATGGAGATGTGAATTGCAGGATAAATATCGGGGATGTCGAAAGGGTCTTTGGGGGGGACTGGGGGGTGAAGTTTGCAGTGAACCTATCTGCTAGCAAGTTGGCTAAGTCAACAGGATCAGTGTAAGTGATACTGTTAAGTACTAATTTGGAACAAACCTGGGCTTTTCCACAGAGGTTCCTGACATAACTGAAGATAGACTTGTGGTTTCCCTTCATTTTGGAGGCTAGTTTCAACTCATAATTGGCTTTAGAGGTTTTCACTAGTGATCTAATTTGCTTGTTGAGGCAAAGGTGAGAGTTTTTCTAATTTGGAATTTGTTCCTTTTTACCCTTGGTTAACAGTTTCTTCCTTTTGTTGTAAAGCCTGTTGACAGAAGATGTCCACCAAAAAGTTTTATGTTTTCTTGAGAAGCAGGTTTTAGTTCCATTGGGTATGGCTGAGTCCATGCAGTTGTACAGGTACTTGTATATTGCATTGGAGTGCTGTTCAGCATAGTTGTCTGCATCCTTTATTTACTTTTATAGAATCATAAAATATAGCTTTTTCTTATTGGCATGCCTTATATGGACATTCCATCATACTGATTTATTTTCAATTTATTACTGTCATTGGCAAGTGGCAAAGGCCTTTTACGTAAATCTGTTCATAAGATTAATTGGTGAGTTCTAGACTAACAGCCACAATGGTCTTTTTAAGCCTAGCCATGCATTCAAAATCTCTGACTAGTTCTGGTACCCTTGATAAGTGTAAGCAGGGCCTTGGAAGATGAAGTATGTACAAGCAGGGGCCTAGGAGATAACTACTTACAGGCTGCCCATATCCATTAGAGACACAGGTGCCAATCCAGGGAAGAATTTCCTGTTACCCATCCAGTTGTCCAAGTTACACTTGGACACTTGGATTGGATTAGGGAGGTACTCTGCTTCACATGGATGGAGTGCATGTTCCAGAGAAGGGGTAGTTTCTGGGTTACATACCTCTTTCTCCAACAGGTTCCATTTATTTCACAGGCAAGGTTTAAGTCTCTAGAAGGGGTAATTTTGATGCTGTTTGTTTTGTGGATGTGTAGGAGGTCTGTCAGGATGGGGTCTGACAATGCCTTGTATGCCAGGCATAGATGACCCCTCAACAACCTCCAGGAGACAGAATTTAGGGATAGGGCCTTTAGATGGTCTGCATAAGACATGTCATTTACACTATGAATTCTTTTAGTGAGGAACTTCTGTGGAAATCCCAGTTGTTGGATGTACCTGGTTAGGTACATACCAAAGGGGACAGTGTACTCAATGATAGGTCTGAAGAATGATGAAAACAGTGGAACAATGACTCACTTGGACCTAGATGCCATACCTTTGTTTATAAGTTGCACAACATAGAATGTTTTCCTTGATACTATAAACATGTGATGGTCAAAGGCTACTTTACTGTCTATGTGCTCCCCAATTCCCTGACTACTGGGTCAAGTTTTAGGGGTGTGTTGTCAATATGATAGTTACCAGAGGTGGATGACTTCACAAAGGATACTATTATGCATTTATTGGGATTTAGTCTTAGTCCATGGCTCTGGCACCAACTATTTGTCTGTGTCAGCTATTCTCAGAGAACATTTGTGTTGGTGGGGGATTTTATGACCACTCCTAATTTGCAATCATCTGCAAATTTAGTTATCCAGAGGCCATTAACATTGACCTTGAATTCATTGAAGTAAATGCCTAAAAATATTGGCCCCAAGACAAATCCCTGAAGGATGCTGCTTGTGAATGGTCTCTTTGTACAGGTGGACTCACCAATTTTATCTTCCTGGGTCCTGTCTGTGAGCCAACTGGCTATCAACTGCTTGACATAAGGGTTTATTTATTTATTTGTCTTTGTTTACTGGGTAATTTTGACTGGGTAATACCCATTTTCAGCAGAGGCCCAGGGAAAAAAAGCTCCAGTTGTTTGCATTGCATTATACCTAGTTCCAATTAAACACAGAGTAGTTACATTCCTATTTACATTTATACACATACAGTAGTTACATTTATACATTCTAAGATTATACAGAGGTAGAGGTTATTATAGAAAAAGCCCACATACAACTTAGTGGATTGTACAGGCAACAGTTATGCATAAAAAATGTTTTGTCATTTCAAAAAGAGCTGTTTTCAGTATTAATTGTAGTCGTTTAAAGTATGCCGTATTATGTTTTATTCACATTTGTTTATGTCTTATTGTTAATCCTTCATCAGTTTGCAAATATTTATATACTCCCTCTTACTCAAGTTCTTTTATATCACATTCCTGTCCCAGATTGATATTTACTTGGTGCTCCAACTTTCCTGATTTGAAGGTTGCTTTTGCACATTTACCAAGAGCAAATGACATTCTTACATCATCTGAGAAAGTTTTCACCACCTGTAGTTCTGCTTTCTGTTTTTCATCTGACAAATTATACAGTTTTAAATTATCCACAAAAAAAATGAGGTCTTTACATTTTGTTGTTTTCTGGGTGCCAGATTGTAGTCATGACCTAATCTGTTACGTAGACAGCTTGATGGGTTAAGGGCAAGACAAAAGAGCAGTGGTGACAGAGAGTCACAATGGAATATCCCCATTTGAATTTTTATCTCTGAAACACTAGCAAACCACTTTGGAGTTAAGCCATGATAAATGACAAATTATTATTTCAGAGATAACATTTCAAATGGGGATATTCCAGTGTGACAGAGAGTCACACTGGAATATCCGCATTTGAATTTTTATCCCTGAAATAATTATTTGTCATTTATCACGGCTTAACTCTAAAGTGGTTTGCCACTGTTTCATGGTCTCTCTAATGTAATCGATCAGTGTAGGGTGTATCAGTGTAAGCACTTCATTGAATGTGGGATGCTGCCAAATGCTTTTTTGTAGCCTATCCATGCCATACTTAAAATTTTCCCCTTTTTACAGTTCTCTATTATGACTTTAACAACAAATGATCCTTTGCTCCATATGACTTTCTTTTGTTACCCTTTTGTTCTATTGCCATGCTTGACATTTCTTCTAAATGACTATAAACTATGTCAGCATCAATTCCAGTGTATAGTTTAGTCATCATTGGAAGATAAGCTATCGGTCTATAGTTTTTATAATAGTTTGCAGGATTACTCTTAAGGAGGAGTATTGTTTTTTCTGTTGTTAATCAGGTTGGAGTCTGTTCAGGGTGTGCATATAAATAGTTCTTACTCATGGCTGAATCTTTATGTAAAGATGTTAATACTTTCAGCCAGAAGTTAGGTATTGTATCTGGTCCTGGGATTTTCCAATATTCATATCCTGAATATTTGAACTTCTTATTCTTTCTTTCACTTCTTCATTCCATTTGCCATCTTTGTTATGCTCCACAGAATCCTCATATATATTTCTCCAAAATGTATCTATTTCTTCTTTTTTGTGGTGATTCAATTCCATTTGTCTTGTTTCCTAATTCTGTATAAAACTTGTTTGGGTCATCAGTAAATTGCTTATTTTGTACTTTTCCTTTATATTTATCTGCAGATCTTATAAGTTTTTCTGCCTGTACTGATACTTTTAGTTTATTATTTGTGATAGTACACGATAGAGCCTGATCTGTTCTGATACTGCATGTTGCTTTATCATGTCTGTCCTTCTGAGTATTTTTGTTGATCTGCTCCCTCTTTTATACTCTTCTAACAGTGACACTTCTTGTCTTAATTGCTTTAGTTTTCTCTGTTCGATATTTCCATGATGGACTTTGATTCCTTCCCTTCCTTTCCCTTACTGACCTGTGTTTTTGTGATAAGACTTTATTTGTTATTATACAATGACTGGACAGTAATATTTAAAAATGAGCATACTGATTGGTCAGCCCAACCAGCCCACTGTAAATCCAAGAATATACCAACGGAAAAAGTTCCAGTCACCTGGATGTTTTTCCATTAGTATATTTCATAAAATGTTTAACTTTCTTTCTTTTTTTTTAAATAAATTTGGAAAGCCGAAGACCTCAAACGAATGAGGGAGACAATGCAGAGAAAAATAACAGGATAATCAGGTAGTTTCTGCAAAACTAAACAAACATACGTGATTGTCCTTTTATTTTCTCTGTCCCGGCTCTCCTGAATGTTAAAAGTTTCCCAGTTTCTTTTTTTCTTTTAAATAAATTTAAAACAAAAAGCAACAGACAAACAGAGATCTTCCTTTCTCCATTTCTTCCTTTGCACAGCAATTATGTACTGCGTAAGCGTGGGAACACAAGTCCCATATGCATGCGCAGTACATCAGAAAAGCCCCAGGATTCCGGAAAAATGCAGAAGGGCACCACAGAGGCATTATACAAAGACACTTTCATGATGAAACCCCACCAACCATGGGTAAACCTTCAATATACCACACTGACATCATCTGTTACTGCTATACTAATTTAGCTGCACAGTAATATATCCTATTTACTTCTGTTATATCGTCTGAATCTCTATGAACAGTCATAATTACCATGTTAATTTGTTTTATCAGACTTCTAATTTTTGGGGGATTTTATTGACTTTTATTGACTTTCTGTATTCTGTTTCTTTCATTGTTCTTGATATGTCTATTCATCTCTATTAAATCAAGCAACTCTTCTCTTTTCTTTTTTCATTTTCTTTTAAACTGAAGGCACATTCTTATTTGTTCTCCATTTCCTGCAGACATTCTATAGAAATTCCATAGCATCTTCCTGTGTCACATTCTCTTCAGTTTCATCCTGTGTCATCTGTTGCTCTTTTTATATGAGAACTTACTGGACTATCACTCCTCAGCATTGACTGCATCAGAGTTTCCACAGTTTCCTGTTCCTTCCCTTGCTGTGCAACTCCAGCTGGACTTTTGTACTAGTTTCCTATGAAAAGCTCCAAAGTATCCACATATGGCAATTGATCAGATGTTTCCTACTCCACTGGTTTCTCCCTAATTTGGGGATCCTTTGCACTATCCTGCTGTGATGTTATCAGACGTAGATTTTCTACACCAAGTCCTTCACTTTGCAGGTAATCCATAACCTCAGTTTTTATTTCTTTAGCTTCTCCATTACTAATCCTCTTTTCCACTTTTTCCTCTTTGTTTTCTTATTTTTTTATATTGTAAACTTTTCCATATCTGGGTGCCTTTGCCTGTATTTTTGTTCAAATATCTTTGGTGCTGTTCTTTTTGTATTGAATTAGTTTTGCATTCTCCTTTGCATAAATATTGCTTCTCTTTCGCCTTACTTGAGGGACTCCTTGTTCCATCATACTGTGACATAACTTGTGTTAGACTTTCTACATTAAATCCTTCACTTCACAAGTATTCCATAACTTCAACTTCTATTTTTTAACTTCTGCTTTACTAATCTTCTGTTCTATGTTCCCTCTTTGTGATCTTATTTTTTGTATTGTGAAATTTTCCACATCTGGATGCCTTTGCCTATATTTCTCTTTGAATGTTTTTGGGGTGCTTGTTGTATTAATGAACACAATTTTTTATTTGAAGCTTCTGACAGTTTTTCTTGTACAAGTATTTTCTTTCCTCCAATTTCTCTCTTAATCTTTTTGCATACCTTCTGTCTGGAAATTCTGGGTTTCTTGCATAATAGTCAGAATGCATAATTTCTTTCTTATCCTCAATAGTCCACTCTATCACCTTTATGGGTCTTTTTAGGCCTATCATTTTTTTGTGATTTGTATGGGCTACTACTTCCTTCTACAACATGGGGGCATCTTCTTCTGTGGGAGTAAGGTGGTAGTTAGGGAATTTTTACATGATTGTTAATGGTAATGATATATATCTAAACTCTTGAGTTTGTCAACAATGCTCAAGGGGTGTATTGTGCCAAATGCCTTGACCAGGCCAAGGTAGGCAGTGTGTGTCATTTTGCCCTCATCCATTGCTTTGGTGACCTTCTCAGAAAAGTCCACCAGGCTGAGTAGGCATCACCTGCCCTTGACAAAATTAAGCTGGGTTGGGTCCAGTGTCTGGAGGTTTCCTATGTCATTATTGATCATTTCCATGACAATTCTTTATATGGCTTTGCACACGAGGCCAGTGAGACATATGGGTCTGTAGTTTCCAGGATCTGTACATGGACCACCTTTGAGCAGGGGGGTGACTGTTGCTGTTTCACCAACAATCATTTAAGTGCATCAGCATATGTGGGTCTAAGTGTTTGCTTTGAATTGTGTGTGATAGGTGCAGTATGGAATGCTTTTATGTGAGAGCTTTCCTTCCAGTGACGTTATGTAAATAAATCTCTTACATACCATATAGGATCATAGGATCATAGGAGGTTATGAGGCTAATGGCCCTGGGGCCCTTACAAGCCTAGCCAAATGTTTATCCCCAAAAAAGAAACCTCAGTCAGCACCTGTTACCCCTGTCAATGAGGGACACAGGTGGAACCCTGGGACAAATTTGTGGTTTCTCATCTACTCATGAAGGTTGCACTTGAAGAGGGTCAGCAATGTACTCTATTTGACATGTATATATCAGTTTGTTTGAGAATTAACTGGTTGTCAGTAAACATTAGGAAATTTCTACATTGCCTTAGGATCCGCCAAACTGTTAATGGAAGATAGTGGGAAATTTCATATTCATGGCAACAGACCCTTTTTATTGATTAGATGGTTGGAGTTAGAATATAAAGTAATGTCAGGAGTATCTGGTTTGCAACTCTGGGGGCAGTGCTTGTCACTACAAACTAGATGTCCTGTGTGCAACTAGGTATTGATGAAATTGCAAGGGTACTTTTACTTAAAACATGTTATCTCTGGGTGTTTGCATCTATACAGGGCACCATCAAACACTTCAGGAGAAATTAATAAGTTGACCTTGTTGATTTATGGATGAAGTGTTTTGGGAGACATTCTAAAGTTAGGTTAGACAGCAGCAAATCAAGCAGTACTTACTGAAAAGGAAGAAAGAATTAGCTTGTTAAGAGTGATGAAAAGAGGGGATTCACCTGAATGGCTACAACTAATGCTGTTCTCACCACAGCTTCATGTTGCTGGAACACAATGCTCTTTTGCTTCCTTCTTCTCTCATGAGGAGCAAAACAGTAGTACTAATCCCAAGATGAGAAAAACAAGCCACAGGCTCCTTGGTGATCAACAGTCTTATACGAAATGATGCAATGGTTTGCAAGCTTGTTATAGCCTATTTCTAGTAGATGTCTTGAATAGCAACCAGACCAGTCAGGAAGGTCTAACACAGACACATGCCGCCCAACCACAAACAGTCATGAATCAATGCACCCTGGTTATTATCTCACAAGGAGTAAAATATAAGCACAAATTACAAGCTGGCACCTATGATGCAGTTATTAGGCTTTCCTGGGATCATCAGTCTCCAGGAAATAATGTCCCTCTGCTTATTCTCTTACCAGGAGCTAAACAGAAGCACTAAATCCTAAGATGACTACTGGGAGGCAAAATGTGGCTCTCCAATAATTGGTGGTCTTGGAATAGATGTTGAAGATTTTAAAGATAAGATGGAAAAAATAGGTTAATATCCTAAGAGATGTAGTGTGCACTAAGCAGTTATATATGATAGGGTAACTTAAGTTTTAGCAATCTAAGTGGAAAGCCACTAATTTTAAAAGAACAAGATAGAATGGAAGGGGTGGACACTTTGTATTCCAGCTCTGTTGAATACAGCAGGATGGCCAATAAATTGAAATAACTGAAGGGGAGAGATTTCACAAAATGATAATTTTGTGCTTACTTACAATAGCCAATGAAAGATGAGAGAGAAGGAAATATGTGGTCAAATTAACATAAGGGGCAGGCAACTAGAAAGACTGTTGAGTTTAAAACACAACAGCGCCAGTGTTGGATGTTAGGGGAAAACTTAATTTCTGTTTGACTAACAAGAGACACGGCTGTGGTTTCTTTCCTAGTTTAAATATGCAGTTAAAAGCAGAATACATGTAAAAAACAGTGTAAAGAAAATAAATCACAATACACAAAATAAACAAAGGCAATAAAGCAACACAAAATACAAGAAAGCAAAAACAATCGTTTCCTCAAAGCAAGCTGTCACAGAGTCTGAGTGAGCTTTTCCAGTAAAGCCTTAATTTTTTTTATTCTACCCCTTAAATAGAAGGTTTGCTTCCTAGCTCCACCCTAATTTCATGGGTAATTAACCTAACTGACCTTTTCTAATTTCTGTGTGACTTACAAGAGCCACTTCTGTGATATTTTTCCTACTTTAAATATGCATTGAAAAGCAATATTCAAGTAAAACACAGTGTAAAGAAAATAAATCACAATATATAAAATAGAAGATGGCAATGAAGCAATACAAAATACAAGAAAGCAAAAGCAACTAACCTTTCCCTTACAGCAAGTTGCTCAAAATGAGAGACTGAAAAAGAATGGGTGTAACTCTAATTAGCATAATTACCTCAACCAGCCAGGTGAATCTGCATGATAAAAGCATGGTAGGAGGCAAATAGCCTCATCACACTATAAATGAAAATGGTAGATCACAGAGTCTGTAATTTTCCCAATGTGAATTTCAGAAGATTCCTTCAGGAAAAATACCACAGCTTGCATAAGGTTTGTGCAAGTTTATACAAGCCCATTCGTTTGTAATACAGCTACTTTTAACTGCTATTCAACTTATTGAAATAATGAAATGTATATTTGTCAGTACTTCTAATTTGCTTTACAGTTATTTAGTATAGTTTTATCCACTACTGAAACCCTGTCATCACTAATCTTTGTTGATGTATTTTTGTTATATTATAATGAAATGTATATTTGTCAGTACTTCTAATTTGCTTTACAGTTATTTAGTATAGTTTTATCCACTACTGAAACCCTGTCATCACTAATCTTTGTTGATGTATTTTTATTGTTAATTAGGAAATGGCAAGCACACACCCAGGGATGATAACTAACCTAGTTCCCCTTCTAACAATCTTTTTAAACATATTTCCTAGGAGCAATTTTGCAGTCCTCCTTTAAACTGCTACTCTCCTACCTTATTTTTGCTGTACAAAATTGTTTCTGGTCGTACAACACTACCTTGCAAACAGCTACCCAGCTAATTTCACCTAGCTCTCGTGACTCATTTCAGAACCTGGCTACTTGATATAGTTACATATGCCATGTATTTGGTGGCAGTGCAGGGGCATTCCTGTGCATAATTTTAACTGTGAACTATTTTTGGTGGCAGTGCAGGGGCATTCCTATGCATACTTTTAACTGTGAACTATTGTGTGTTCAAGAATTCACCCACTTACCTCCTGTTCCATCCATATATGCTATTTGTGGTGCTCACTGTGACCTGGTTTTACCCACTCTGTTCACCCTCACTCCACTTGGGCTCTCTTTGCTCCCCTACCCTTCACCCAAACCCAACTCACCCCCACTATTTCCACATTTATACCCCCGACTGACTCTTCTCTCACAACACACCCCTTCCTCATTACCATTAATTAACATAATATCCCTACACACCTACCTAACACATTTTACTTCTTCCCCCTCTTCTGCAGCCACCCACACTTACACACCTCCCCTCACCCCTCCCTTCATTCCCCTTTTCCCCTCTTCTCCAGCTCCAACCATCTTCTTCTCTTATCCTTTAGCACCAAGCCAATATCATGTCTTTAGCCTTACCTTATATTGCCCTCCACATCCTATTCTCACTACTACTACTCACACTAACAACCTCTACTTCTCTAAACCCATACACCTCTTTCCCTTACAATAGCTCATCTACTCTATCCACCCTTAATCTACCTTTCTTACCAAGCTTCTCTATTATATCTCCCAGCCTCTATGCCACAAACCCTGTACTATTCCAAAAACTCATTTGACTCCAAATTAAAACACAAACCTACTCCATTAAATCTTATTTTTGCAAAATAAAATATGCCACTTCCAACTCACCTACTCACACTAGCTTCTCAAAAGTAACCCTCTGTGGTGATATCCACGCTAATCCAGCTCCCAACTCTCCCAGCACCTCTTCTTTTCACCCTAGCCATAATATTTACCCTCTAACCCCTACAACATCTAGCTCTAAATCCCTAAAAATAATCACATTAAACTTCCTAAGCATCTGTAACAACATTTCCAACTTCCATGTCTGGCTGTCTCAGAACATCCCTGACATTCTAGCTGCCACAGAGACCTGGCTAAAAGCTGCCATAAATGATACAGAAATATTAACTGGCAGAACATGACTTGTAACTTCACTAGCTTTAGCATAAACCTCCTAAACTTCACCCAGCAAATCACCACCCCCACTAAATTCACCAACAAAAAGAGTCAGGGCTCCATACTAGACTGGATTTTAATTTCTGACCCCACAAAATTCTCTGATGCAGGGACCCTCCCTGATACTTTGAGCAATCACCTCCCTGCTTATGCCCTTAGAACATCCTACCACCTTCCTAAAGACATCAATAAAAAACATTCGGAATATCTCTAACTTTAATCAACAATCCTTTATCAACACATTAAAAGCTGTCAACTGGTCCATCCTCAAAACTCTTCTTCTAGATGAAGCACTCAACCACTTCAACAAAACTTTCCTAGGCATCCTTAACCGACTAGCACCCTTTCGCCAGAAAGAATCAAACACAACTGCGTACCCTGGCTATCGAAAACTACTAAAGATCTAATGAGATCCAGAGACAAACTCTGGAAATTATGGCACACATCCAAATCCACTTCAGACCTAAACAAGTACAGGCATCTCCGCAACCTGACTAAAAAAGCTGTAACAAAAGACAAAAGAAACCACTACCACACATTACAATCCACCAACAAACATAACCCCCAAAAATTCTGGTTATCTATAATCACTTCTCAACCCTGGCAAAAATCAAAAACAAAAAAAAAAACAAAAAAACAACCCCAACCCTCTTCCTGACAAAAAATAGCTAGCATCTTTAACAGTCCCTTCACTGAATGCATACAGAAGGCCACCTCAAACACATCATCTCTTCCCACTACTACATATATCTTATAGGTTCATAGGTTCATAGGTTGGTACTAGGCTATCAGCCCTAGGGCCTATACAAGCCTAGCCATAACAATTCCCTGGCTATTTCTTCCCACATTATTTACTTTCCTGGACCCCTGTCTAGCAGGGCGACTGACGTGATCCCTGGGGTGAATTTCCTTTCTCCCATCCAATCGTCAATCTCATCACAATCTCAACCCCACACACTGACCCATTGCCTCCTACCTCACTTCTCCACTCCACTGCCTCCTCATCCTTGCCTACTTTTTCTCTACAGCATGCTCCTACTAATACAATTAAGAAACTTCTTCTCAAACTCAAAGCCTGCACTAACTCCCTGCAGAATATCTTAAAATGGCAGCTGATGCCATTGCATATCCTATATCCACCCTCATTAACAGATCTATTCTGGAAGCTTTTGTTCCAACTCTCTAGAAAAAATCCTTCATTATACCACTACATAAAGGAGGCAGCTCCATTGAACTGTCCAACTATCGACCAATTGCCTTACTGTCACCACTCTCTTAACACTTTGAAAAATGGCATCCACTCACAAATGCTCTACTATCTCCTAAACAATCAACTCCTCACTTCCACACAGCATGGCTTTAGATCAGGACACAGTACTAACACAGCTCTGTTATCCTTCACTGATACTGTAAATAAAGCTCAAGACTCTGGCAAACTGGTTCCCTGTATATTCCTTGACCTATCTAACTCCTTCAGTACTGTTCCCCATCACCTTCTTCTTCAAAAGATCAATAAACTTGGAGTAACCCCTTCCACTACCAGCTGGTTCACTAGTTATCTCTCTAATGGACAGGAGGTAGTTAAATGGCTAGACTCCCTGTCTACTTTTATGGACACCTCAGCTGGAGTTCCCCAGGGCTCCATCATTGGCCCTCTCTTATTTAACATCTTTACCGATGACCTGTATACTGCCTCCCAACAGAGTACACTCATACAATATGCAGATGACTCTACAGTCATTTGTTCTTCAGCTTCACTATCACATCTCCAAAAAAATCGCCCAAACTGCTTTTACATCCATTGAGAGCTGGCTTGCTAATAATCATCTACTCCTTAACTCCACCAAAACTAAACTTATACTCTTCACCCCCAAAACGCACTCTCTAAACAAAAGCCAATTTACTATTGTCTCACAGAACAACACCATAATTGAACACATTTCACACACAAAACTACTAGTCATCATCATAGAGGAACAGCTTAAATTTGACCTTCATATACATAATAGCATTAAGAAAATACAACAGAAACTTGGAACTCTCTACCAGCACAAACATTTCCTAGACACCCACACTAAATGTACACTAGCTACTACCTACCTCATACCCTCTCTCGTATATGGAGCCCAGTTCTCAACCTAAAAATCTGCCTAATATCTAAACTTGAATCTTACTACAACAAAACTGCCAGGTTCACCACCAATGCTAAATACTCCACTCATCACTGCATACCGCTTCCCAATCTCAATTGGCTTGAATTTCCACATCACCTTACCTTCAACCAGCTCAATGCAGCACATAAAATCATTCATAAACCCATGACCTGCCCCGCCTTAAATTCTAACTTCCACTCTTACAGACCATACAGATCTCCTAGGTCTGAAAATAAACAGCTTCTACAAGAGCATTGTCCCATGAAATCAGCCGTACATAACTTATACTCCTTCTCCATTGCTAAAATGTGGAACTCCCTCCCTCTGTCTTTAAGATCCAACCACATGCACACATCCTTCAAACTCACACTTAAAGAACACCATTCTAAACCCTGGATATGCTCCTGCTCAACTCCGGGATGATACCACAACCCATTCTATGATACATCCTTCTCCCTACTCTGCTACTCTTAACTTTATCTGCCTTAACCACCTATCTATTCCCTTATTCTACCTGTCTCCTTCTCTGCTCCTATTCAACCTCCTTTCATTTCTAAAATCAACAATCAGGTCTACTTTACATCCCTAATGCAATACCTACCATAATACTAAATGCTGTGAATAGCATAGACTTTAATTGGAAATTTCACTGTAACCATTCTATATTGTAAGCATTTATTATAGTTATGCTGGATCCAGTATCTGTCTGCCTGGGATGACATGCTGGACAAGCCACGCTGCTTCGCAAGGGACGGCTTGCACCTGTCACCCCTGGGATTCCG